>NC_052399.1:25205400-25311641 GCF_009389715.1 Phoenix dactylifera
CATCGAGCACCTCCCATGCAAATGGCTCTCACGGCACAGCCGTACTACTAACAGTTTACCTGACTATCATTGCACGCCACATCATGTCAGGTAACGATAAAATGGGCTCCCTTGCCGATGGATCTCAAGCATGCAACACAAGTGATATACGCATACTTATGCATGAAATATTACTTACAGAGCCATCCTCTGTTGAAACCCTCTCCCTTCCAATTGTTGCCCTGTTATTCTGACTTAGACATTGGAGGTCCCCGCCGAAACTCTTCGATAAGCAGATTTCTTGCAGGCCACCAGTGGAAGAGAGCAGGCACTCAGCGCATCAACCAACCTACTTAGCTTGCCTCTAACCGACCTCAAGAAGTCCAAGCTACACTCCCACCTCGATCCAGATTCAACGGTAACACTTCTCATCCTTTTATTATTTATTTATTTTAACATTTTATTAACATTAAATAAAATAAAGAACTTAATTTTTAATATTTTTATTTATATAAAAATCTTTTAATTAAAAATAACATAATACATGGATCAGTCACATTTTAGTAATAAATTATGTCAGAGCCTAGCATAAACTAATCTGACCATCTATGCGTACAAGTTAGTTTTTTAATATTTTCAAGTAGTGAGTGACAACTGAAAATATTAAAAAATAGCTTGGACCCATAGAAGTCGGTTTAGTCTATACCAGACCCTGAGTATAATTTATTACTAGAACGCAACTAATGCATGTATCACTAGACTCTGAACATATTTAAAAATAAATTATATCAGAGTCTAGTATAGACTAATGCTGACCACCTATGCGTGCAAGTTATTTTTTTAATATTTTTAAATAGTGGAGTGACACTAAAAATATTAAAAAATAACTTGGATGCAAAGAAGTCAGATTAGTCTGTACTGGATTCTGACATAATTTATTACTGGAACGCGACACATAATTCTGACCATCTATGCGTACAAAGTTATTTTAATATTTTTTAGTTGGTCACTCATTCACAATAGTTATGATGACTAATTGGCATCTAGTTTAAGTTTAATACGCAGCCTTGAGGATTCGCCAACTTAAAGGATTCTAGGTCTCCTGCTCGCCCACCGCATTTCCTCCCTCCGCCTCCGGAGAGTTCCCAGGCCCTTGAGTGGCGAGAGGAGATAGAAAAAAACGAAGAATGGATGGGAAGAAGACCACCGACAGAAGCCGACCAAACATGTCCCCTCGAGCATAAATACACATGGTTGGAATTATCAAATATAGAAGCCAGAACATGGTCCTGCGCAGAAGCCCCCGGCCAAGCCAACCCATCTTTAGGAGGTCCCTCCCTGACATGCGATGGTGGCAATCGGGGTGCCTACGAGCCAAACTGATCTCCATCGGCCCCTACCATCGTGGCAGTCCGAGGACTTGAAGGCCATGGAGGAGCTCAAGTGGCGGCTACTACACCACTACCTCTCCAAAGTTCCGGATGGGAGCAGGAACGAGGGCCTAAGAAAGATGAAGGATTTGAGAAGCAGGCCCGGGACTGCTACTCGAGGTGATCGACTTGAATAGCGATCAGTTTGTGGAGATGCTGCTGCTTGATGGGATGTTTCCTCGTTCAAATATTTAACGAGGATCTTCAAGCAGAGGAACTCAAATCGCTGCTAAAATATATGTGGTTTTCAAGCCTTATCCCCGAAGACTTGCTGCTGCTCGAAAATCAACTTCATATTTCATTGTCGAGCATCTCCTCGGTACGCTGGCGATGCCAGCGTTGGAATAGCTCCCGCCTTCAAGAAGCTGCCATCTCCTTTTTCGCTTATCTTTTACCACAGTATTCGAACATTCCAGATACAAAGCTAAGCGGTCAACCCTTCCAGGTGGATCATTTACTCCACTTGTTCCACGATGGATCTGAAGAGTTCCAAAGTTAGGAAGGCGAGCAACACAAGATGCTGCCCTAAGCTGTTGCCGTGTTTCACTGAAAAAAAAGGAGGACTCCCACCGACTACTGTCCCCACCACAACTGAACTTGCAGAGGCTGGAGTAGAGATCAAGATGAGGAAAAATCCCGGCCAGGAACGGATCATGCCTGCCATTGTGAGAATGATGATCAAACAATTAGCTTTCTGGACATTCCATTCTGTAAAGATAAGGGGTGTTGGAAATCCCGGCCATTAAGATTGATGATGGAACAAACATGATTTTAGCAAACCTCACTGCTTTAGAGCAATGTTGCCTTAAAATCGGGTTGGACATCACTCATTATACCTTGTTCTTGGATAACATCATCAACACCCAAGAGATGTGAAGTTGCTCCACCAGGAACGGATCCATTCACCGAAATCTCGGTGCTGACGAGGACATTGCGGTCTCTCTTCAACAAACTAGGCAATGGTGTTGCTTATGATCCAGAAAAAAGCTACCTTAAGGGTGTGTACAAAGACTTGAATGCTTATTGCGAGTCGAGAGCACAAGTGGCGCGCCAAAGCTGTGCGTGACTATTCAGTAATCCATGGCGATCATTTCATAGGGCAGCTGTTCTGCTCCTTGGACTCACTATTCTCCAGTCAGTGTACGCTGTTTTAGAACTACAAAAGTGCAAGCCGTGATGCTGTCATCCTTAACATGGCATGGCTAGTTCTGCATTTGAATCCTGTTCTTCTGGTGGACTGTGTGCATCGTCGTTGTGCCCGAGTCTGATTTTCGTTGGTTGTCGTGTGATTGGTTAGTCTTCCTTTGGCTTTTTGTTATAAGGCTTGTTAACCTTTCGATTAAAATTACTAAGGCCAGCCAAGGATGAGTGTATTGGGGTCGCATATTAATGTACATGGGAATCATGTTGTGTTACAAAGTAGGTTATGTTATGACGTATTAGTTATGTATGCTGGTTATAAGTAACTTGAACCTAGACGTGTTCGTGGGTGTAACTGGTTGCAAACTTGTCTATAAGAAGAATAATTTGCAATGTGCAGCTAAGAATAATTTCATATATAGAAATCATGAAAATAATTTTTTGATTAAATTTGAAATTTTATGAATTGAAAGAGTCAAGATGTTTTACTCAGAAAAAAACTCTTAATTTTCTTCTCTATTTGAAGCTCCCTGGTCTTTTGAGTTGAAGTAATTGTTCTCATTATTTCCTGATAATTTAGTGATTATAAGTATTGATAACCTTTGAAGGAGGATTTAAAAAGGAAAAAAATCAGGATCTACAGATAAGGTATTTTCCCAACCAGCATGCACTTAATTGAATTTATAATAAATTTAAGTTATCCTATTGAATTGGATTAGTAGATTTCTCTTATATTATTTTGAAATTAAATAAAATTTTAGTCTTGATTCTTGTTGATGATATCTTGATCTATCAGGGGAAATCACTGGTGAAATCTAAATTGAGTAGAAAAATTGATTTGAAAAGCTACATAAGTTTAACCAATAAAGAGAAAAATTCTAGAGGGTTGCCAAGAATGCTCAGAAGTGAGTTGGGATCTTCTAATTCATTAGATATAACGTTTTTAGGTTTTATTGCAAATATTGATTTCTAGGTCTTTCAGTATGAGCAGTTGCACATCTTGGCTTGCAACTCACCGGGATGAACAAAAATATATTACATACACTCCCATTAGCCTCCTAGGAATTACATGAGACATGCTCAACTTAGGAGGTCAATATAATTATCTGATTAAATTAGGGTAACCTTAGACACGATCAAAATTGTATGGAATAGAGAAGGCCCATCTAGAATCAATTAAAAGCATCTCATTTGGTATTTCATTCAGGCTCAAAATGCCAGTCAATCATCTATGACACAAAATATTTTTTTGATAAAAAAACACACAAATTATTATCTCTATCTGGTAACAACAATATGAGGCTAATAAATGTCTAGAGAAGCATACAGAGAGACTCTTTGTGCTCGGAATGACAAACATTTGCAGACGACCAACATTGAAAATGGGACAGTTTGTGGTCCACGATAGGCTCATGCTTTTCACATGCTCTAAGTTTATATGCCAAGATTCACAGCTTCTCTCTTAACCCAAATAAATGAAATATATATAAAGCCAAATAATATTATGATCACTAGGCAGATCCACTTTGTCGACGCTGACATGGAAGCTTGAAATGCTAAATACATGCAGATTGTGTCAATTGAACCTCTTAATTACTACTTCATCACCAACATTTATATTGAATGGTAAATTAAATGTGTTGTGATGGAAACAATTTATTGCGCAGTTTTTACTCGACACTCAATTATTCTTCTCCTTTAATTTATGGATTGGTAGTCTTAGGTCTTCCACCCGCACGATCACCATTCATTTCGAGAGATATGATCCTATGTGATCTGATGTTGATTACATATGATCATCCTGATTAGGCAGTCACATTCTAAAGACCAAACCTGATCCCTGATTGCCCTGCCACTAGTCAAGGTAATGTTTTGGTAAGCTGATGTTCAAAAACTTATACCACATGCGATGCCACCAGTGCAAGGAAATGTTTTGTAAGACAATATGGTAACCTAAGCTAAAAATATATATACAGTATTTAAACCTTCCCCTACCTACCATGTATCGAGAGCTTCAAGCGGCTACATTTATAACACATGGTCTTGTCGCTCTCTCACCCTTCATGATACTACACCCTTTTACTCCCCACTCCTTCAAATCCAATAGGAAATGATCTCATTTGTACATTCATTGTTTCACTTTGTATTTGTGGCTGACAAATTTTAGGTCATTAAAACTAGAAAAGGTGATCCATACGTTAAATGAATGTATAAGGCTTGTTCATGCTCAAAAAATAAGTGAGTAGCTTGAGTTAAGCTAGGGTTCTAAGCCAGTGGTATCTGACGTTGCAATTATTTGTGGACTTTTAGTAGATTGAAATTTCTAAGGAAAAGCGTGGAGAGTGGATGTAGGTGCTGGGTTTGTCAGCAAACCATTATTAATTCCTTCTGTTTGTGTTGCTATAATTGTTAATATTTGTATTTCATTCTTTACATTATTTACCACTTATACTTGTCTTTTCACATCACCTACATATTCGAAAGTTAATTTTTGTTGCACATAATCTATAGAATTTTTGAACAATCTAAATTTATCCCCCTCTTGGGTTGCTTCGCCGGGTAACATTAGTTCTAGGATGAAGGACCTGACCACCATATCCCTCTCTGTTTTCTCATCTTCTCTCTTTTCCATTTCCGTATCCTCTCTCTCTCCTTTTTCCTATCACCCTCCACCACTTGATCTTAACTCCAGCCCAGTTGATCGGGCGATCAATGGTCCTGACATTGCCCTCCACCACTTGATCTTCACTTGATATCAATTGATCAAGAGATCAACAACCTTAATCATATTATCCTCCTCAGATTGGAATCATCCTTGATCTTGCTTGTTGCTTCATAAGTCTCTGCAAGATCCTAACTTAATGGGCCACCTACTAGCCATAATAGATCTCTGTCCCAATAAATCTTGCATCTAGGGCCTAGACATGATATTGTCTCCTGAGGTCAGACTCCTATTCTTTGATTTTATTGATTACCACTTAGATCTGATAAAACTGGGAATGTCATGTACGGCCACCTGGCTGATCTTATCCCTCCCCATCTTGTGATTTATTTATTCCCTAGTTTAATGATCTTAATTATTTGGCCAGGAAGCCATCTAGTGTGAATTGTACAATTGATTGCTTGGATTGTGGTAAAAATTATAATCTCCTCATTTAGTTAATTTTCATAATTAATTTGGATTAGTGAAGGTCAAGAAAATGTATGAATTATGGTAAATTTTTTGAATGGATGGATATCTTAGTTTATTTTGAGATTAAATTTTTGGAAAGTGTTAGGCATAGTTGATTGGAAGGTTCATTTTGGCTTTGTTGTCACTTGGAAGATTTCTTTGTGCTTTGTCAGTTGAGCTGTAGGTATCTCTACTCTAATATCTTTTCATATGCAATATTTATAATGCTTAATTCTACACCAGCATTCAAATATTAATCCGAGTATTGAAATTTAAATCTGAATATTTTCAGGCATAAGTATTTTATCTGTTGTGTATGCTCTACACAAATATAAAATCCTAAAAAAAATATGATCAAGTATGAAATAATTTATTGGGTTATTAATTGCACTATTGTTGCTTTGGAACATTTGTCGATTTTATTTCTTATGATGATCTTATCTCTAGTCTGACTATGACTATACATGTTAGGATCTTGTCTCCTTTCAAGCCTCCAATGTGACAATCACTGATGCATGCCGATTGGTGGCATGTGTAACCAAGAACTAGTTTTCTTTCGGACCATGCCAATGGGGTGCTCACTGGTACATACTTTGCAAGCATATTTTCATATAATTTAGAGCTAATCTTGTTGCAGGTCTCCAATGAACTGATCACGATTGGTGCATGCCCATTGGCGATATGTTGTAGCTAAGAGCTAGTCTTTTTCAGAGCTTACATGAGTCGATCATAGCCATATATAGTCGTAATGGCTAGAGATAAGTGTAATAGATAAATACATTAATTTGAAGTTTTATTTTTTTAACAGATGCATTAAATAGTTTTAAAATTAATATTATTATTTTCATCTTACTTTTATTTATAACTGAAACAGTTATATTCTGAGAATTGATATTCTGTGCATATTATGCTTGCAAACTAGAGATAAAAGTGAGTTCTTGGGCTTTTAGCTAATTTTATTTTTCTCATGTTCCTTTTTAAATATTGATGAATAGTACATATGAGATCAAGATCTATGAACGAGAGGACTAGGACTTAAGAGTGATCCCTTTATTTTTAATAAATAAAATGCTATGTTATTTCACAAAGATCGACTTAAATTATTGTTGGAATTTGTATTCTGAATTTTAATCATTTTAAGAAATTTTAAGTATCTTAGTTTAACTAGATGATACTATCTGAAATTTTTTCTTTAATATTGCATGTCCTCCATAGCAAATCTCTTGCAGGGATGCTCACGTGCTCATTCATGCTAGTTGGACGGGAGTGACAACCTGCTTGCGTTCATCGCTTCTATATATACTCCAACTCCAATTAGAGGCACTGAAGAGTAACAAGCTGAGGGCGGCCATAGCCCCAGATGACTGCAAGACTACTGTTTGGCAAATTCTCTGAACGCGCTTTAGCAACCCAACTGGCCAGCAGTGATGAATTTTGTATCCGGCAAAAGTCACTTAAGACTACTAACTATGTTCGCGGATTTGCTTCAAAATCGTTGTTACGTGCTTGCGGTTCTTGGTGAACGGCGCTCTCTCATGTTTTCCACATCACAGTGCAACTTGTAGTTGATTCTAGCCATACTGTCTGGTGCCAATTTATTTCGAACTAAGGTGGAATTGTTTTACCCTCCACTTCTCTCTCCAACTTATTCCCAATCATTTGTTTCTCGAGCCAGATGCAACCTTTGGTTGATTGAACCATGCCGCACACTTCACTGCTGACCGGGCAAGTATGATCTTGTGATTGTTTTTTATTTTGATCCAGGACTGTACTTGTCTGTGTTAATTATAAAAATAATAACATGCTAAGATTTAGAATCACAACAATACCGTATTCAAGTTTGAGAGATATACCTGCGGGAAGACATATTGAATACGATCTTCAATCACCTGGAATAATAGCGCTGGATCTTCTCTTCCTTGCTCCTCATAAAGATAGCCGTCAATGGGCAAGCTATCAACCATATGGAGAGGAGAGGGACCTAGCCTATATATAGGAAACATAGAGGAGCCTTCCCATTAAAGGCTCCAAAATCCTAATTGGGTTTCCTGGCCTACATACCAAAATTACCACAATAAATAGGACTCAATCCTATTCATCCAAGGTGCACAAAGCCCATAAACAAAATGATCACACATCATATGGGCTAAAACATAGTACCATTCTAAGCCATACGTCTAACCCGTTTTATAAACAAAACATACGCAATCAGTGTAAGCCCATATTTTGAAATTATTCTAACATTCTCCCACTTGGGCAAACATGGATGTCATATTAATTTAAAAAAACTTTGTTTTGAAAACGACTCTCGGGTTAGACTACAAAAGTTGCCACACATATAGCTCAAATGATAATCACCTTGGATACATGATCCGGTCCAACAAGAACATCAACATTGAACATGGAATCGTTACACCATTTAATCGATGTAAGACCACTCCACAGCTACAAATGCTAACATCCTTATCGACATGGATCCCCATCCTCCAACCAATGTGGTAGTATGTAGTATGAATTTAGCACCAAAATGTGATCAAAGGTGTGCTAATTCATATGGTCCTCATAAATGCTTCAAAAGAAGCCACATGTCTCAAAAGAGACTCACATCATGTCTTTATGCATTATATCTCGAATCAAAATGATATCATAATAAAAGACATATGTGAAATGTATGCTCAAACATAATTATAATTTCTGTGCACAAATACAAAATTATAAATAGGGAGATAATTAAATATTATTATTATTGGAAGAGCTGTACCTGAAGCATATGGGTTGCCTACATATCCCGTAAAGATGATCAAGCCAAAACATAATTCTTTACATAAATAACTCCCACTAACTAAAACATCAAAGGTTTCCACAATGCCCATTTAGCAATATGTGTCTTAAAGACTTTCGTTGCGAGTCCCTTAGTCAATGGGTCTGCAATCATTGCTTCTATATTTATATGCTGTATTTTGTCCGCCTTTCTTTAACTTTATCTCTGACCACCAAGTACTTGATGTCTGTACACAATACACAAGAACTTTTTTATTCTTGGAAAAGAATACCGCTGCACTATTATCGCAATAGATGGTAATTGGTCTCGAGATGGAATCAACAACTTTCAGTCCCAAAATAAAATTTCTAAACCAAATGGCTTGGACCGTAGCTCCATAACATGCCACAAATTCATCTTGCATGGTAGAAGAAGCTACTAGAGTTTACTTAACGCTTTTTCAAGAATAGCACCACCAGCCATCATAAAAACATAACCTGAAGTTGACTTCAGATCATCTTGACATCCTGCAAAATCAGAATCTGAGTAGCCTACCACCTCAAGATATCTGTATGCTGAAAGGTAAGCATATGACCTTCAGTCTTTTTCAAATATCTCATAACTTTCTTAGCTGCTTTCCAATGCTCTTGTCCTGGATTCGATTGAAATCTACTAAGGACGCTTACTATATAGGCTATGTCAGGTCTAGTGCAAACTTGAGCATACATCAAGCTCCCTACAACACTTGCATAGGGTATGTTCTTCAAGATTCTCTTTCAAGTTCATTTTCGGACACTGGGCTTTGCTAAACTTATCCCCTTTTACTATAGGTACATCACCGGGTGCACAGTTTTGCATATTGAACCTCTCTAGGATGCGTCGTATGTATGTCTTCTGTGAAAACCAAATAAACCATGGCCTTTATCATGCTGTATCTCAATTTCCAGTACAAAAGAAGCTTCCCCAAGATCTTTCATTTCAAATTTAGCAGATGATATTTTTCTTGTCTCATGAAGTAACCCTAAGTCACTACTGACAAGTAAAATATCATCCACATACAAAATAAGAAAAATGAATTTTCTCCCACTGATCTTGAGATAAATGCATTGGTCCACTGTATTTTCAACAAACCAAGAGAAGCACAACTTCATCAAATTTCAAATACCATTGTCGAGATGCTTGCTTGAGCCCATATATGGATTTGTTTAACTTACACACCAAATTTTTTCTTTTCCTCTACGACAAAACCTTCAGGTTGCCTCATGTAAACTTCTTCATAGAGATCTCCATTTAAAAACGCTGTTCTATTTTTTTTGCTGGCTTATCGGCCGGGATATTGGGCTAGTGACAAAAGAGATTGGATAATCTTTCGTTCGCAAAACCTTCTAGCTTCTCTTATCATTTTCCTCCCATAATTATATTGTTTCCATTTAGTCTTTTTGTCGTTCAAAGCATGACTGGGCCGAGTGAGCTAATCGTAGTAACTAAAACTTTGGTAGAACTGTATTTGGGCTGCTTAAGGCTACCATCTTGAGAGCCCAAGGTGATGTGTTCATAGATATTTAAAAGAGTGTTGCTTTTCCAACACCGCTCCAGTTCTTTCATGGGTTTAGTGGGTGATAGGCAAAGCTCCCATTACGCTCTCATATAAGAAAACCAGAGACATCAGCAGATGCAAACTGAGACGCTAGAGGTGGGAAGACATCAATCCAATTAGTGAGTTTTTCGGCCTATGAACCCCAAATTGGCTAGGAGACTTGGCACTTGATTCCCCTCTCATAATGTGGGTAGTCTGGTCTTCAACCTTAAGACACCAATGATCCAGGGCACAATTGTCGTTGAATCTCCCTCTAACCAGACTTGAATTGCATGTAGATGGTTAATTACATAAACAATGCCGGAGAATGGTTGTATTTTCCGTGGCGAATCCACTATTGAATGGATCACATACCGCGACAGATCTTAAAGCAACTTGAATTGCCTGGTAGCTCTTCTCACTTGACATACTCAGCCTTGTATTCGACAGTGCTCTTATTTGTTGGTTTTGAAGGCTGCTCCCTTCAAAACAAAATCTAAACCCAACAGACCCAGTGCTATTTCTATGTCTCGTTTGCATCTCACATAATATTTCCAGTCAAGATTTCAATAGCAGACAATTGGCTTGACAAGGGAAGAGGCATTCAAAATTGTAGAAACAACTATTTTATTTAATATCATCCCAAAAATGATGCAGTGCCAATCAATGGATGATAATATATCTATCTAATCAACTTGGGGCTATTAATTAGATAGTCCGTAATCAACTTGAAAAACATATAAGTCTAATTACGGTAAGAGCCTTGGTGCAATCATTGTATAAATCACCCTTTGGGCTAACAATACAACACGCCTATAAGGTACTCTTAAGACATATTATGAAGCCAATTAACAAAATCACATCAGCTTTCGAAAACACCATCGCCTTTGGGTAGAAGAAGGATTCTAGGCTAATGCAATCACATGAATCACTTCATGCCATTTTTCTAAATCATCATACACAATAAACACCTTCGGGCAAGATATTGCAATGCAATAATTTACGAAAAATGCCAATGCTAACCTTTTTTTTGGTTGAGAAAATCAGATAAATATCAGTGAATGTGCCACTTTGGTGGCTATCACCCACTTCAATTTCAAAATATTCTCTTAATGAGAAAATAAGGATAGTCTTTATGCCCAACAAATTTTAATCACAAAATGATAGTTATGTGACAAAATCATAACCATTAAACATGCTATAATCATAATCAAAACCACATGTGATTTAAACAAAAAATGTTAATCCACAAAATTCAAAGCATATATCGCAGAAAAGATATGTCCAAAATTTAACACGTCAATAATTAATATGCATGAGGGCCTAATTCAAATTATTCAGTATTTAAACAATAATTAAATGGGTTACTAACTCTTAGCTCCAGCCCAAAATCCATTCTGGTCCATTAGGATGCAGTGCAAGTAAAATCAAACATGGGTTGACTAAATAAAAGGGCCCAACTTGCAATTATGGACCGGTTAGACTTAGTAGGTCCCAAGCCCAATCAAAAGGGAAAAACCCTAAATCCTTTTTTTTTTTTTTTTTTTACCATTCTTCTTCCTCTGGCCGCCGCTGTTCCCCACTTTTTTTTTTTTTTTTTGTCTGGGAAAGCAGCCCGTGGCTGCTACCCGTGGCTGTCCCCATGGTGGCAGCCGCGGCTGCCACCCATGGCGGACACCCAACGCGGCCCTGCGAGCGGGCCGGCGAGGCTCCCCGGGCCGCCGCGTCGCCATGAGACGCGCGGCCGGCCGTGGGGTGCCGGGAGAAGGCCCCCACGGGCCTGCGGCCGGCCGTGGGGAAGAGGGCTCTATCCTCTTGACCCTTTTTTTTTTTTTGAGAATGGAAGCAACCCGTGGCTGCCTCCCATGGCAGCCACTGTGCCGGCCACCACCCGTGGCTGGCGACCCCCGCCGGGCCGCCGCGACGCCTGAGACGCGCGGCCGCCGTGGGGTGGCCGGGAGAAGGCCCCCACGGCAAGGCCTGGCGGCGTCACCGCGAGCCCCACGGCCTACGGCCGGCCGTGGGGTGGCTCGGGACGCGCCCCCGGCTTCCCAGCCGCGGGACCATGCCGTCCGCCTCCCGGGGAGGCCGGACGCGAGTCCAGGGAGGCCTTGCCTCCCCTTCCCTTTTTTTTTTTTTGGTTCATGGAAGAAAAGCTTACGGGAAGGAAAAAGGAAGAAGATGAACAGTGATTTTTTTTTTAATCCGAAAATCATATATAATCATATTTCATTCAAATCTAAAATAAAATCAAACAGATATTTGATTATCAATGGAAGATCGATTTATGCAGAAAATCCATTCACCAATGCATAAAATCTATAAATCCAGATAAAATAATAATTGTATATGAAGGATTCTAATCCTAACATGGAGGCTCTGATACCAATTGTTAATTATAAAAATAATAACATGCTAAGATTTAGAATCACAATAATACCGTATTCAAGTTTGAGAGATTATACCTGCGGAAGACATATTGAATACGATCTTCAATCACCTGAAATAATAGCGGCTGGATCTTCCCTTCCTTGCTCCTCACAAAGATAGCCGTCAATGGGGCAAGCTATTAACCATATGGAGAGGAGAGGGGGGACCTAGCCTATATATAGGAAACATAGAGGAGCCTTCCCATTAAAGGCTCCAAATCCTAATTGGGTTTCCTGGCCTACATACCAAAATTACCACAATAAATATGACTCAATCCTATACATCCAAGGTGCACAAAGTCCATAAATAAAATGATCACACATCATATTGGGCTAAAACCATAGTACCATTCTGAGCCATACGTCTAACCCGTTTTATAAAACAAAAAAATACGCAATCAGTGTAAGCCCATATTTTGAAATTATTCTAACATTCTCCCACTTGGGCGAACATGGATTGTCATATTAATTTAAAAAAACTTTGTTTTGAAAACGACTCTCGGATTAGACTACAAAAGTGGCCACACATATAGCTCAAATGATAATCACCTTGGATACATAGGGCTGTTAACGAGCCGAGCCGAGCCCGAGCCTCCGCAGGCTCGGCTCGGCTCGTTTCACCAACTTCCCGGCTCGGGCTCGGGCTCGGGCTCGGTACGCGAGCCCAGTATTGGGCTCGAGCTCGGGCTCGGGCTCGGGCGGCATAGCTCGGGCTCGGGCTCGTGAGGCTCGTTTGCAAACGAGCCTCACGAGCCCGAGCCCGAGCGGCGGCCGGCGAGCCCGAGCCCGCCCCATCCCCAGCCCCATCCCCCGTCCCTGTCTCCGTCGACCGTCGGAGAGAAGAACGAGCAGCCGCCAGCCGAGCTCAGTTCCGGCGGTTCGTCGGAGAAGAATGAAGGAAGGAAAGAAAGAGAAGAAGAAGAAGAGAAGAAAGAAGGATAGAAAGAAATAAAAAAAAAGGAGAAGAATGACTCACCTCGTCGACCGGTGCCTTCTTCTTCTGAGACGAACGAAGGGCGGCGGAGGGAGCTCGGATCTGGAGAGCTCGCGGTCGTTAACAGCCCTAACGACCGGTTCCTTCTTCTTCTGAGACGAACGAAGGGCGGCGGAGGGAGCTCGGAAGTCGGATCTGGAGAGCTCGCGGTCGTTAACAGCCCTAACGACCGGTGCCTTCTTCTTCTGAGACGAACGAAGGGCGGCGGAGGGAGCTCGGATCTGGAGAGAGGGAGAGGGAGAGACGAACGAAGGCGACTCAGAAGAAAGAAATAAAAAAAAGGAGAAGAATGACTCACCTCGTCGGCCGGTGCCTTCTTCTTCTGAGACGAACGAAGGGCGGCGGAGGGAGCTCGGATCTGGAGAGCTCGCGGTCGTTAACAGCCCTAACGACCGGTGCCTTCTTCTTCTGAGACGAACGAAGGGCGGCGGAGGGAGCTCGGATCTGGAGAGCTCGCGAAAGCGACGACCGCCGGTGGAGGAGTCGGCAAAGAGGGGAAAAGAGAGAGGGGAGAAACGGAACCGAGCTCGGCATCGGCGGCGGAGGGAGGCAGCGAGTCATCGGCGGCGGAGGAGAAAGGCGAGAGGGGAGGGACACCCGGAGGGGAGGAGGGGAGGGACACCCGGAAGAGGGGAGGGGAGGGACACCGGAAGCTTCTGGAGAAACCCAGAAAAAAGGAGAAGAAAAAAAGAAAAAAAAAAGAGGAGGTGGTCAGCCAGTCAGGTGGGAGGGAAGGATTAACGGATTGGGTTTGGGGTTAACGGGCTAAGTCCCAACCCAAACCAATCCAATTCGATTTTGGAGCTCTCTTTTGGGCTCGTTTGGGCTCGTTTGGGCTCGCGAGCTGCTCGGGCTCGAGCTCGGGCTCGGGCTCAGATTTAAACGGGCCTCATTTGGGCTCGGGCTCGGGCTCGTTTGACTAACGAGCCGAGCTCGAGCCGGGCTTTTACCGAGCCGGGCCCGAGCCGAGCTCGAGCAACTCGGCCCGTTGACAGCCCTATGGATACATGATCCGGTCCAACAAGAACATCAACATTGAACATGGAAGTCGTTACACCATTTAATCGATGTAAGACCACTCCACAGCTACAAATGCTAACATCCTTACCGACATGGATCCCCATCCTCCAACCAATGTGGTCGTATGTAGTATGAATTTAGCACCAAAATGTGATCAAAGGTGTGCTAATTCATATTGGTTCTCATAAATGCTTCAAAAGAAGCCACATGTCTCAAAGAGACTCACATCATGTCTTTATGCATTATATCTTGAGATCAAAATGATATCATAATAAAAGACATATGTGAAATGCATGCTCAAACATAATTATAATTTCTGTGCACAAAATACAAAATTATAAATAGGAAGATAAATATTATTATTATTGGAAGAGGCTGTACCCGAAGCATATGGGTTGCCTACATATCCCGTAAAGATGATCAAGTCAAAACATAATTCTTTTACATAAATAACTCCCACTAACTAAAAACATCAAAGGTTTCCACAATGCCCATATTAGCAATATGTGTCTTAAAGACTTTCGTTGCGAGTCTCTTAGTCAATGGGTCTGCAATCATTGCTTCTATATTTATATGCTGTATTTTTGTCTGCCTTTCTTTAACTTTATCTCTGACCACCAAGTACTTGATGTCTGTATACAATACACCAGAACTCTTGTTATTCTTTGAAAAGAATACCGCTGCACTATTATCGCAATAGATGGTAATTGGTCTCGAGATGGAATCAACAACTTTCAGTCCCAAAATAAAATTTCTAAATCAAATGGCTTGGACCGTAGCTCCATAACATGCCACAAATTCATCCTGCATAGTAGAAGAAGCTACTAGAGTTTACTTAACGCTTTTTCAAGAAATAGCACCACCAGCCATCATAAAAACATAACCTGAAGTTGACTTCAGATCATCTTGACATCCTGCAAAATCAGAATCTGAGTAGCCTACCAATTAAAACTCGAACAGGACAGAGCCTCGTTCCTTCTTGTTTTTTCCGTGCGCCTCGGTGGAATTTGGGGTGGGCCTTCCGGCCAAGCTCTTGCACCGGGCCGGCCTAAAAGGTCGGTCCGAATCCAAAGAGCACAATCCAAGTTGGTTTGATGGACCAAGCCTGGATCAATCTTAGGCCGGGTATTACAGTGTCCGCACTCTTTGACACTAAGACTCGGTGTCCGAGGACTCAATCATCAAGTTGTGGATTAGGTTGATCTCTAAATTGGATTTGTAAAAGGAAGTCAATGTGGCTTCATCAAGCCACGAAGAGTAGAGTCTTCTTCCTCCTACAATACCTTTCTTTACTTCGGGAAGTTCTCACCGTAAGGTTTTCTAGCTGGAAAGACATGGAGCATATGCTTTCCCGTTGAGTAGAGTCTTCTTCCTCCTATAATACCTTGCTTTACTTTTGGAAGTTCTCATTGTGAGGTTTTCTAGCTGAAAAGAGATGGAGCATATGCTTTCCCGCACCTACCCTTGGTTGGGTATCAATGTCTTTTTGAGAATACGTGGAGGAAGTAAGATCTCCTTGCGTATCAAGTTAAGCACTTGATAATAATTAAAAGTTAGCCAATATTCCCTTCATTTTATTATATATTTATTTTAACATTTAATTAAGATTAAATAAAAAATAAAGCACTTAATTTTTTATATTTATTCATTTCTTTTTATTTATATAATTTTTGATATTTATTCATTTCTTTTTATTTATATAAAAATTAATTTTTAATTAAAAATAAAATAATACATGCATCGGCCATATTCTAGTAATAAATGATGTCAAAATCTAGTGCAGGCTGATCTGACCACCTATGCATGCAATTTATTTTTTTTAATCCACAACCTAAACGATTCGCCAACCCGAAAGATTTAAGGGTCCCCTCCCCGCCCACCGCATTCGTCTCCCCGCCCTCCTCAGGAGTTCCCAGGGCCCTGAGTGGCGAGAGGGGACAAAAAAAAAACGAAGAATGGATGGAAGAAGAGCACCGAGACAAGCCAACCAACATGTCCGCTTGGACATCAATACAGCATGGTTGAAATCTGTCGAAGATAGAGCGCGCGAGTCCTTGCACCGAAAACCCCCTACTAAGCCAACCATCTTCAGAGTTCCCGCGAGATTGCGACGCGGCAATCGGCTTGCCTACGAGCCAAAACTGGTCTCCATCGGCCCTTACCATCGTGGCAAGAAGGATTTGAAGGCCATGGAGGGACTTAAGTGGCGGCTACTGCACGACTACCTCTCCAAAGTTCCGAACGGGGGCAACAACGAGGGCCTAAGAAAGATGAAGGATTTGGAGAACTAGGCTCGGGACTGCTACTCGGAAGTGATCGATATGGGAAGCGATCGGTTTGTGGCGATGCTGCTACTTGATGGATGTTTCCTCCTTCAAATGTTTAATGAGGATCTGCAAGCGGAGGAGCTCAGATCGCTTTTCGACGATAATATGTGCCTCAAATGTCATATTCTTGCAGACCTGATGTTGCTAGAAAATCAACTTCCGTATTTCATTGTCCAGCATCTCCTCGAAACACTGGGGATGCCAGAGTGGGATAGCTCCCGCCTTCTGAATGCTGCTATCATTGCGTTCGATGACTTTCTGCCACCGTTCCGGAGAGGTCCACAGCCAGAGCTGCCCGCCGAAGGCTTCGATGTGGATCATTTACTCCACTTGATCCACCGATGGATCTGGCGATTCCCAAAATCAGAGGTGACCAACACAGCAAGCTACAGTAAACGATCAAGGACTACTTATTCTGCTTTATCCCTAATAATCGACAAGACTGGGGATTGGCTCTCCAAGGTGCTGCCGCGCCGTACCAATTCTTCGAGTTCAGAGGTATTCCCAAGAACCCTCCCCCCCATTACTAGACTTGCAGAGGCTGGAGTGAAAATCGAGGGGAGCAAGTCAGCATCTGGCTTTCTAGACATTACGTTCTGTAAGGATCAGGGGGTGTTGGGAATCCCGGCCATTTTTGTTGATGAGTCAACGAACTTCTTTTTTTGCAAATCTAATTGCTTTGGAGCAAAGTTGCAGTAGACACGAGATGGATGTCACTGAATATACCAAGTTTCTGGATGCCATCATCAACACCTCAAGAGATGTGGAGTTGCTTCACCGGGAAGGGATCATTCAACCGCATATTGGAGATGACCAGGACATTGCATCTATCTTCAACAAACTAGGCAGAGATGTTGTCTTCTTTCCCGAACAATGCTACCTTACGGCTGTGTACGAGGACTCGAACGCTTACTGCCAGTCGAGATGGCCTAGGTGGCGCGCCAAACTCGTGCACGACTATTTCAGCAATCCATGGACGATCATTTCATTAGTAGCAGCTGTTGTACTCTTTGGACTCACTATTCTCCAATCAGTCTACGCTATTTTAGATTACTACAAAAGGTGATCAGCCGCGGTGGCTGTCATCCTCAGCATGGCTAGGTGCTGAAAAGAAATTTGAATCCTGTTCTGTTTGCAAACGAGCAAAAGTCAATCCTGCTCTTCAGGATAGTGTGCTTTGTCATGGTGTTCGAGTCTGATTATAGTTATTGTTGTTGCATGTCTGGTTAAGTCTCTCGTATGATTTTATGTGTTGAATCATGTTGCTATGTAGTGCAATTCCTCGGTAACTCAAATCAATCAAGAAAAGTCACTCTGGTGCCTTACTAAATGAAGCAACAATTGAAGGGAAGAGCTCTTTATATTTGATTGAAGTTAACTCTCCCGTTACAAAACATTAGGCTATCAGATTCAGCTGTCCTTCAACTTGTGATATGTCCATACAAATTTGGGGTACTTTAAACAGCCATCGTTGATAGGATCCGCGAGGTGGAGAGCAAGTTCAGAGGCAAACCAACCTTCTAAAGCCAAATCTCTGGATGATAAATTTTACTTGCGGCTTGAGTACGACTCGAGCATGGCTTGAGCATTAGAAACCTACAAATCAACTAGATTTAAGGACCACCTATATGAATTAGGTAGAATTATTCGGTCCAGCAACAATAATCCACTCGTCTGAGGCATCCGATCCCAAAGGGACCAGTCTAGCCTCCAATAAGAACGAAATTTAACTACCCATACAGAATATGGAAAACCCAATGTATGATAAAGACGTTCCATATATTCTGTTCTTGTGCTCTCTGGTTCTTGGGGAGGAAAAGGTGTGCATAGTGTGTCGTTGGAGACAATTTAAGGCCAGTATTAATTTTTTATATCTAGCCAAAAAAACTTTTAGATATCATGTCAACGATGAGCATCAACATCTTGTGCAACTTCTTTTGAGGTATTTAACATTCCAAACTTCTTTTTTAGAGCAATAGTATATAATGACATTAATTTCCCAAGCCACAAACAAAATCATCTTGAGCTCAAACTGGGCTGGGCATTGCCCATTATGGACGAAATTTACATTGATGAGAAGGGGCATTTAATAAATAATTTAATTTGAAAAAGGTGATCGCACTCCTTTACCCACATATATGGTCCCGCCCTAGAGCGGCACCAAGGACCATCCGTAAATGATCCAGCTTGTAATCGTGGACTGCACCATCTCCTCTTGTCAATTTGAACGGATGATTGAGAGGGTAAAATAGTTGTATATATCTATCCAGTAGAATTACTCGAAGTATTTGCAAAATTCTATAACAAGTTTTGTTGATCTTGCTGGTATTGGTGGCATGTAGAGGCTTGTGCATCCTCAAACCAAGCCAAATAATACACATGAACACCTCTCACCAGATGTGCAAATATCCTATTGGCAATTAAAATCATGCTTTATGTCCCATTCTAGTCTCACGTCCCATAAGACCGAAAATTAAACCACACACAACTTAATATAGCAAACCACATATGATAAAGTTCTCAAATATCTTGGTCATGTGCTTTCTCAACAAGAAAATGGATATTTGCCGTAGATGTTTTTGCTTATAAAGACAAATACATCAGTATATTCAGGTTTTTACCAACAGTTTTATATTATTAGCTACAAAGTCCACTATTCATAATTAAAAGGCATAAATTGTGCCTGCGGATAATTGTAATCCGTCGGCAAAATTCTAGGTCTAGACTAACGGATTTACATAACTATAACTAGATATTGAAATGTACCAACAGACACCTCGGTGCTTGGGTACAAAACTGCATTTATGCCTCCCGACTTGGATTTAGCATGGGCATAACCCTTAGGCCACGTCTTCTCAAATTTTGACTCTGACCCTTTCACCACTCAAAACGCACCCCCAATTTTCTTTTACTACTCTCTCACTCTTTGATCCGATATGAGAGAAGGAAAATTTTCTCAACTCTTTTGGATCGAATCTCTTAAAAAAAAAACTACAAAGAAATATAAAAATTTCAAAAATAGAGTTTAGGTCCATCTTTTTTTTTTAATTGATGATCCTAAATTGAGGTACATAGTCTCTATTATCATGGCAAAGTCCGACCTTGTACAATTTAGATAAGATTTCTCGTTCTAGTTCTAATAGGGCTCTCCTTTCTAAAATAGATATGACTAGTAGAAATAAACTCGAAAAAACTAAAAATCTATAAAATGTAGATTTCAACATCTACATCAACTCTACTTTTTGTCGCTACGTCTGATTTCTCTCGGATTAGGAGATACATTTGGTCAAAATTTTTTCTTAAAAAAAAACTTTCGGTTTGACTGATCCGTTTAAGAGCCCAAATAATGAAATTTGGTTCTGATTGCTCTATATAGAAGGTTGCAGCGCTATATCATATATATCAATAAATTATCTATTTTTTTTAAAAAAGAATTTAATTAAGAATTGTATGACTAAGTAATAGTTGCCTAAAATTTTGGCCCGTGACTTAGATTTTGATGTAGTGGATCTTGCTTTGGGACTTATCCAGCCCTAATTATAATTGCCAATGTAGTTCACATCAAACCTTTGAAGCTCATACCCTTTGCTCTCCTCCCCACCTCATCTTTGCCACCCTTGGATCGCTCTCACAGAACTCTCCTATTCTTTGCCACCCTTCACCTGTCGTACTCCTCTTCGTCGGCCTTTATGGATCCCACTCTCTTTCCCCGAAGGCATCATCTCCCCCACACTTGTTCATCAAAACTTTTCCACCATCTTCGTTGCCCTTCTACTCTGCCACCCGATAACAAAATGACGGCTCCACCTTCTCCCTTGTCGGCTTCACCTCTCCTATTTCCTTCTCCTTCTCCTACTTCGTCCAAGCCATTTCCACCAGCTCCGCCACCCGCTTATACTGCCACGAGAACCTTAGGTGAGAGGGCTTCTCCTTGTCCACCGTCAGCTTCACATCCTCTATCTCCTTCTCCTTCTCTTCCTTCATCCGAACCATCTCCACCACCTCTACCATCCCCCTACTCCATCACTGGAACCTAGGTGTGAGGGCTCCTCCTTCTCCACCACCATCTTCACCTCCCCCATGTCCTTCTTCTCCAATGCCTCCACTCGAACCATCTCCATCACTTTTGCCACTCCCCTACTCTGCCACCGGAATCCTTGGTGTGAGGGCTCCGCCTCCGCTCCTGGCTTTGCCCTTAATCGCCAGCCCCTGCTCTACCATCTACTCTGTTACCTGAATTAGCAATCATCATCTCTCCTTCTCCATCGTCGGCTTCGCCAGCTTATTTTTTGAGGTAGTACTTATTTTTGATATATTTTTTAGCTTAGATTTGATGCATCTAAGGAGGATTTTTGATGAGAACATTGGATTGTGATGTCGATTTCTTCATATATGCATGTATTTTTTCTGGATCTATCACGTGAATTAGTGTCGTTCATATCTAGATATTTTTAAGAAGAGAATCAAGGTCAGTTAGTTGGATGAACTTAAAAAAAAAAAATTAAAATTTTAGATGCCTATGTTTTATTTTATGTTTTACTTTTTATTTTCTTATGGTTTGTTTAGTTTAAATTAAATACACTTTTCTTCTGCCCTACTCAATTTTCAGTTCCATCCTAAATTTATGGACAAAAGTTGGATATATCAATCATCAAGACAGATTGAAAAATACATAGAGAGGGTTATTTGTTTTCTCAAATTTGCATTTTAGAGATCATCTAAATATGGGAAAAATCTTATGTCCTTGTGTTAAATGTGCAAACATGTGTCGATTTTCTAGGGCAGATGTTTTTGATCACCTAATTTTTAACAGCTTCGTCAAATGTTATGTTCAATGGTACCTCCATGGCGAAACATTAAGTGTGTTGACTCCTACTAGTGGAACTTATGAAGAAGAAGAGGAGTTTCAACATGACATCTATGGCTTACTACTGATGTTTTTCCAATGTATACAATCGATGATGATAGAGATGTGAATATGGATGGAGGGAACACATAGTTATCAATAGAAGAAGAAGATGAACAATCAAGATCTGACTTTGAAATGCAATTACTTGTGGGAGGATATAATGCAAAGGAATTTTACAACTTAACTAACGATGTTGAACAAAAATTATAGCCCAATTGCAAGAACCACACAAAGCTTTCCTTTGTTGTACGTTTATACCATCTAAAGTTCCTTCATGGGTGGTCAAACAAATCATTCTCTATGTTTTTGGAGTTCTTGGAAGATGCATTGCCGGAGAAAAACACACTGCCAGCCTCCTACTATAAAACAAATAAGCTCATTAAAGGTTTTGGTCAGTGGTACGAAAAGATCCATGCTTATCCTAATGATTGCATGTTGCATTGGAAGGATAAGATCCATGAAGAAAAATATTGTAAGTGTGGTGTTTCAAGGTGGAAAATCATTACAGATGATGCAGAAAATGATGCACAATCTACATCCAAAAAAAAAAAGAAAATTTGGCCGCAAAGATGTTATGTTGGTTTCCATTAAAGCCAAGACTACAAAGGTTATTCATGTCTTCAAAGACTACTTCCTACATGACATGGCATGATGATGGTCGCACAAGGATGGATTGCGAATGCTTGGACTTTGCTCCAAATATTGGCTTTGAGAGGGACCTATTTGCAAAATGACATTTCATCATATAAAAGGTACATGTTACCTGTTTCCCGTGGGATGAAGGGCTTTGTTTTGTTTTTAGGTTGAAAGGGTTTTTTCAGCCGCCGCCGCTCCCATCTTCTTCCTCTCGTGCGCTCTCGGTCTCCTGGCAACATTCGACTTGGGTTCCCTTTTGTCTTCACTCGCTGGAGGCTTTCTTCCTTCTTCCCTTCTTCAACCGTGGCTTCTTCCTGTGACTTCCCTGTTTCTGTGAGCCTCTTTCTTCTTTGCTGTTCACAGTAAATGCAACAAGGGAAGGTATGGTTTTGATACTCATTTGATCTACCATTGGAGCCGTAGAAAGGTTGATTTGCATACTACACTTTTGATCTATCATTGTGGCTGCAGAAGGGTGATCCGATCAGGTTGTTTCTTGCTTTATATTTGGTTTTATATTGCCCCATATTGTGATCATTTGGCAGTTCATATTTTGGGCTCTTATGTATCTATGTTTGTACCCTATTGGGAAGATTGATATAGTGGATTGCTCCTCCTTCCCGTGGATGTAGGCACTTGCTGCCGAACCACGTAAATTTGGTGTCTTTGTGCTTATCTTTTCATGCCTGTGATGTGTTTGATGGAATGCCTGAATGAGACCAATTGTTAATTGGTAAGCCGGATACAGTGAGTTTTGTGCCCATTAATCCCAACAATTGGTATCAGAGCTATGGCTACTGTTGGGCAACAAAATTCATCTAGGGCTAACGATTCGGCTTTTGTTTCTCATTCCACTACCATAAGGCATGAAGTGGCTGTATTTGATGGCACAGGGGACTTCTCACTATGGAAGGTAAGAATGAAATACCTGTTGGTTAAGGAGGGTGTAGCAAAAGCTCTCAAGGGTATGGATGCAATCCCAGGAGATAATGAGGCTGTCAAAGAAGAGATTAATGAGAGAGCACTAGGAACTTTGTTTTCGGGTTTGAGTGATAAAGTCCTGCGAAATGTTGTGGATCTTGATACAGCTAAGGGAGTATGGGAAAAATTGGAGAGTCTATATATGGCAAAATCCCTTACTAATAGATTGTACTTGAGGGGAAAATTGCACACATTTCGTATGGCAGAAGGGACTTCACTCAAAGATCACTTGGATGAGTATAATAAGCTCCTACTTGATTTATCAAATATTGGTGTTGAAGTAGATGAAGAAGACAAGGCTTTGATCCTTATCTACTCATTGCCTAAGTCCTTTGAGCATATACTACTACTATGCTCTATGGAAAAGAGACAATAAGTCTTGAAGAGGTAGAAGCTACTTTGTTATCCAATGAGCTTAGATTGAAAGTACAGCTACAACATCAAGTTCAGACTCCAGCTCAAGGACTTATAGTTAGAGGTAGAGATGAGCAGAAGAAAGGTGGACAAGGTAGAAGCAAATCCAAAACCGGATCAAAGTCTAGGTCTAGAAGACCAGGTGTTTGTCACTATTGTAAGAAGCCAGGCCACTGGAAATCAGAATGTAGACTACTACAGTCTAAGAAAGAGAGGGAACAAAAGGATAAAGGAACCGTCTCAGACCCGGCAACGGTTGCAGTTTCATCAGCTGGTCACAACAGTAATGATAATGATGCAGTATTTACAGCTGCTTGCAGTGTCAGTCATCCTGATACTTGGATTGTGGACTCTGGAGCATCTTTCCACATGACACCTCATAAGGAATGGTTCTCTTCTTTTAGATCATGTGAGGGGGGCACCGTTCTTCTTGGAGATGATGGTATTTGCAAAGTGGAAGGTGTTGGTACAGTTCAAATTAAATCTAATGCAAACACTGTGGTGACCTTGGACGATGTCAGATATGTTCCTCAACTAAAGAGAAACCTTCTCTCAGTACATGCTTTCGATAGTGCAGGTTTCGAGGGCAGATGGGGTAGAGGATCAATAACTATCAATAAAGGAGTATTGACTTTATTGAAAGGGAAATTGTGTGGGACCCTTTACTATTTGGATGGTAGTACAATAGTTGGACAGGCTTCAGCAGTGCAGTCTTCTACTGAGCAGTTGACACACCTGTGGCATCAGAGATTGGGCCACATCTCAGATAAAGGTTTACAGGAGCTGAGCAGACGTGGTTTGCTAAGTGGTCAGAAGGTTGGTGCACTTGGATTCTGTGAGCATTGTGTGTTCGGAAAACAACACAGGGTCAGCTTTTCTACAGGCGTGCACAGGACAGCTGGTATATTAGATTATATTCATTCTGACCTATGGGGACCAGCCCCAATTACATCCAAGGGTGGATTTAGGTATTTACTCACTTTTATTGATGACTACTCCCGCAAAGTCTGGATATACACTATCAGAAATAAGAGTGATGTATTTGACACATTTAAGAAGTGGAAGGCTATGGTCGAGAGGCATACTGATAGGAAGTTGAAAACCTTCCGAACTGACAATGGATTAGAATTCTGTTCTACTGAGTTTAATGACTTTTGCAAATTAGAGGGTATTGTCAGACACAGAACCACAGTGGGTACACCTCAACAGAATGGTGTGGCAGAACGCATGAATCGCACACTAATTGAGAGAGTCAGATCTATGCTATCTAGTTCTGGATTAACTAGAGATTTTTGGGCAGAGGCCGCTCACACAGCCTGCTACATTATAAACCGATCTCCAGCATCAGCATTGGGCATGAAAACTCCGGAAGAAATGTGGACAGGAAAACCTGCAGACTATTCAGTACTCAGAGTCTTTGGGTGTCCAGCTTATGCACATGTAAGAGATGGAAAGTTGGACCCTAGGGCTAAGAAGTGCGTATTTCTTGGATACGCATCTGGGGTAAAAGGCTACAGATTATGGTGCACACAGCCTGGATCCCAAGGTTTTTTAGTCAGTAGGGATGTGAGATTTCATGAGATAGCTACTCCTTTAAGGCAGCTACAGCCAAGTTCTTCTGAGAGAGATCAGGGTCAGGATCAGATGGATAGGACTGTTATGAATATTGATCAGACTATCAGATCACAGCAGCAGCAGGCAAATGAAGATACTTTAATTCTGAATGAGCAGCAACAGCAGACAGATGCAGAGATACAGACTCAGGAGGAGGTTACCATGGAAGGTCAGGATCAGATTGATAGCATTGCCACTCGTAGACCCAGGCGTCAGATCAGAACACCACAAAGGTATGGTTTTGAGGATTCAGCTTGTGCTGGGTTAGTTTATTATGCTCTGAGCATTGCAGACACTATTGGTGATGAGCCGACCACATATCAGGAGGCTATTAGTTGTCCGCAGGCTGAACAATGGACCATGGCTATGGTTGAAGAATTACAATCTTTAGAGAAGAATCAGACTTGGAAATTAGTCAGATTACCAGAGGGCAAGAAGGCAATAGGCTGCAAATGGATCTTCAAGAATAAAGAGGGAGCCAGTCATCAGGATTTTAGATATAAGGCCAGGTTAGTAGCTAAGGGCTATTGTCAACGGGAGGGAATTGACTATAAGGAAATATTTTCTCCTGTAGTTAAATACTCTTCTATTCGTGTGTTGCTTGCCTTAGTTGTTTCTCAGAATTTAGAGCTGGAACAGCTAGATGTTAAAACAGCTTTTCTTCACGGTGATTTAGAGGAACAGATTTATATGCAACAGCCACCTGGTTTTGAGGTTCCAGACAAGGAAGATCATGTATGTTTGCTCAAGAGATCATTATATGGTCTCAAGCAGTCTCCAAGACAGTGGTATCGCAAATTTGATAAGTTTATGGTCGACCATGGATACAACAGATCTCCATATGACAGTTGCGTATATCACCAGCGGTTTTCAGATGGATCCTTTTGTTACTTATTACTGTATGTGGATGATATGATGATAGCAGCCAAGGATATATCAATCATCCGAAATCTGAAAGCTGAGCTCAGTACTGCATTTGAGATGAAGGATCTTGGACCGGCAAAGAAAATACTTGGGATGGAGATCAGTCGTGACAGGCAGTTGGGTAGACTTTTTCTTACTCAGCATGGATATATTAAGAAAGTCTTGGATAGATTTGGTATGTCCACAGTCAAGCCAGTCACTACTCCTTTTGCCAGTCATTTCAAATTATCTGCTACACTCTGTCCCCAGACTGAGGATGAGGAGAGATATATGTCCAGAGTGCCATATGCAAGTGCAGTAGGTAGCATCATGTATGCAATGGTCTGCACTCGACCTGATATTTCACAGGCAGTAAGCGTGGTAAGCAGATACATGGATAAGCCTGGAAAGGCTCACTGGTCAGCTGTGAAATGGATACTTAGATATCTAAAAGGCACTTCTAATTTGGGATTGGTATTCTCCGCACAGAGTAATTGCACTATTACAGGATTTTCTGATTCAGATTATGCTAGTGATTTGGACAGGAGGAGGTCATTAACCGGATATGTATTTACTCTCTCTGGTTGTGCAGTCAGTTGGAAGGCTACTTTGCAGCCTACAGTTGCTTTGTCTACTACAGAAGCAGAGTATATGGCGTTGACAGAGGCAGCAAAGGAAGCTATTTGGTTAAGAGGACTAGTACAGGATTTGGGTCTCGAGCAGGGCCGTTTGGATATTAATTGTGACAGTCAAAGTGCTTTGCATCTTGCCAGAGATCAGATGTATCACGAACGCACTAAGCATATAGATGTCAGGTATCACTTCATCAGAGATTTGGTGGAGAATGGTGATGTCCGGATTCAGAAAATCTACACTGCTCATAATCCGGCTGATATGTTCACTAAACCAATCACAGCAGTTAAGTTCAGGACTTTCCTGAACTTGATTGGTGTGAGCACTTGTTAATGCCCTTCCGGGCTTGTGGTGAGGAGGAGGTTATTTTATCAATCCATATTTGATGATAGGTACATAATTTGTCGCAAGGAGGAGGATTGTTGACTATTTTGGACTTTGCTCCAAATATTGGCTTTGAGAGGGACCTATTTGCAAAATGACATTTCATCATATAAAAGGTACATGTTACCTGTTTCCCGTGGGATGAAGGGCTTTGTTTTGTTTTTAGGTTGAAAGGGTTTTTTCAGCCGCCGCCGCTCCCATCTTCTTCCTCTCGTGCGCTCTCGGTCTCCTGGCAACATTCGACTTGGGTTCCCTTTTGTCTTCACTCGCTGGAGGCTTTCTTCCTTCTTCCCTTCTTCAACCGTGGCTTCTTCCTGTGACTTCCCTGTTTCTGTGAGCCTCTTTCTTCTTTGCTGTTCACAGTAAATGCAACAAGGGAAGGTATGGTTTTGATACTCATTTGATCTACCATTGGAGCCGTAGAAAGGTTGATTTGCATACTACACTTTTGATCTATCATTGTGGCTGCAGAAGGGTGATCCGATCAGGTTGTTTCTTGCTTTATATTTGGTTTTATATTGCCTCATATTGTGATCATTTGGCAGTTCATATTTTGGGCTCTTATGTATCTATGTTTGTACCCTATTGGGAAGATTGATATAGTGGATTGCTCCTCCTCCCCGTGGATGTAGGCACTTGCTGCCGAACCACGTAAATTTGGTGTCTTTGTGCTTATCTTTTCATGCCTGTGATGTGTTTGATGGAATGCCTGAATGAGACCAATTGTTAATTGGTAAGCCGGATACAGTGAGTTTTGTGCCCATTAATCCCAACACATCCTATAGATTCTCAGGCTTGGAAAGAATTTAACACCTGATATCCTGATTTTTACTCTGATCCACGCAATGCTCGATTAGGAATGGCTTGTGATGGCTTTAACCCATTTAAGAATATGAGTGTTACACATAGCACTTGGACAGATTGATACCATAAACTTTGCCTCCATAGATGTGCATGATGCAACTTTCTGTCATACTTTCGGTACTCATTCCTAGTCCACGATCTCTAGGAAATAAATTAGATATGTATATGCAGCCTTTATTAGGGAAATTGAAAGAACAATTGAAGTTGGCATTGAGACCTATGATACTTCAAGAAAGGAGACCTTCCAAATGTATACTGCAATAATATGGACTATAAACGACTTTCCTGCATATGCCGACTTGTCTAGATGGAGAAACAAAGGAAAGTATGCATATCCTTCTTGCAACTATGATACTTGCTCTAGGTCGTTACATCATATTAGAAAGAATTGTTACATGGGTCATCATTGATTCTTGGAGTCTAATCATAAGTTTCGATTTGACAAACAATTCTTTGATGGAAATCAACAATTTAGATGTGCACCAACACCTCCATCTGGGACTACAATGCTAAGGCAATTGTAAAGGATTAACATAGATGAGAAGGGAGCATAGTGCTGGAAGAAGAAGAGCATTTTGTTCATATTACCTTGTTGGGAGCATCGTATATTGTGTCACGATCTTGATGTGATGCATTATAGAGAAGAATGTGGGTGACAATATTCTTAGAATTTTTGATGAACCAAGAAGGTAAAATAAAGGACAATTACAAGGCACACCGTGACCTTGAAGATAGGGGTATAAGAATTGTGCTTCACCCAAGGAAGCAACCTTGGAGTGTTACCAAATTTTTGCCTAGATCTTGTTAGCAGAAGACTTTGAAGCAAAAAGATGCTTTTTGCAAAGTCCTCAGGGAGATAAAAACACCTTATGAATATTCAACAAATATCTCACGTTGGGTGCAGCTCAAACACTGTAAGATAATTGGGCTCAAAAGCTGTGATTGTTATGTTTTGATGCAAGAACTTCTACCTATGTCAATATGGAATTCTTTGTTCGATGTAATAAGCTCAATTTTAATTGATTTATGCCATTTCTTTAGAAAAATATGTTCCATTACTCTTCATATGCACGACCTTGAGCAACTTCAATCTCGGACACCTATAATACTTTGCCAAATGGAAAAAGTTTCCGTCATTATTTTTTCACTATTATAGTACATCTGGTAATTCATTTGGCAGTTGAGGCTAAAGTTTCTGGTCTAGTACAATATCTATGGATGTATCATATCGAAGGTACATTTTAATGTATTTTTAGTTTCTAGTTATAATAATATTTAAAACACCAATAGTAATTAATGTAGTTTTCTGAACCTGTGATCTTATAGGCACCTTCGTACGCTTAAGTCGTGCGCAATAGAGCACACCAGGAGGGTTTAGTTGCAGAAACATACCTTGCTCATGAATGCTTGACTTTTTACTCATAGTACTTATTGGGAGTTGAGACTAAATTCAATTGGCTTATAACGAATGATAAGGATGTCATTTCATCTTTAGAGGAACATATACTTTATCTGCTCTAGGGCGACCATTAAGGAATGAGGGCCGGTATGAGTGGAAGATGAAGAAGTGAAAGAAAGTGCCGCGGGTTGTGCTCGACAAGAAAATATGGGTACAAGTTACGTTCTATTCAACTGTGATGTAGTTACCCTGTTTCAAGTGTAAGAAAAGCTAGATCTATCATGAAACCAAATTATGTACCTTGATTTCACATTTATTAATTTTATGATTCTTTGTCTATAGACAATATGAGGTAGTGATTAAGGCAAACACGTCATCTTGAAAGGATTCAAAGCTAAACATTTAAAGACTGGTTTCATGATCGAGTAAGTATAGTGAAGTATTGTTTAGTTAATTTGTTTGTATAGTGTAAATTATTATGCTGATAGCTCTTAAATTGAATTAGGTTGCACGATTGGATGAGAAAGAGAATGAACAAGTCATTGATAAAATTAGGTTGTTAGCGCATGGTCCGTTGGATGTGGCAAAGAGGTACTCTGGATTTATAGTTAATGGTTTCCTGTTTCACACAATAAAATGTGAGAGAAAACACAGAATAGTAAAGTTGTTGTGACTGTTGAAGGACAAACTAATTACTACGGTGCACTAACAAACATTATCCAATTGAATTATTCTAGCAAATACAAGATTGTGTTGTTCAAATGTAATTGGATTGATATCAATAGGGGTTGCAAGAAAGATAACTTTGGGTGCACGCTTGTGAATTTCTCCCATTTGTCATATATAGGTAATAATTTGACTGATGACCCTTTTCATGTTGGTGCTAAAGCCAAAAGGTATTTTATGTCGAAGATGAGAGGGACAAGAATTGGCTTCTTATGGAGCATGCAAAAGTTTGGGATATGTATGATATGGATGATGTGTTTATCTGTTGAAAAAGAGAAAGTAAATGAGCACAGGTTTGAAGATACATTTAATTCAAATTGGATTACAAATGAACATGATGATGGTGAAGGAGAGGAGGTTACACCAGAGATGGAAGACAAGAATGTGGAATATAATGAAGTAGAAGGAGATGGTGCAGATTAGAGTTCTGGAAGAGGCCATGGACTAATGGAATGGATAAAACTTAAGTGGTGTGCAAACTTAAGATGCCAATTTTAAGCTCTGATAGTAGAAATGGATGCGCAAGGTTTTGCTCTTCCACATATTATGACACGGGGAATTTTCGAATCTCCCTATACAGAATGAAAAAGTAACAGTATTATGTAACAAACAAAATTATGCATAATCATAACCTTGTTTGGTATTGGAGTAAATGCATTTCTTTGCCTAGTTTAATAGATCTTGAATTAATTCCGATTATCCATTCCATAAGAAGTCAGATAGTGGCATATGACTTATTGGATTGACAATTAAGATATTGAAAAATAATTTTGGGACGTTTGAGACCCTTATTTGGTTAATGATGGAATTCTTGACGACTTTGCTTTCATTGGATGGTTTGAACTTCCAGTATCTGCTAATACTAGGCAATTGCTTATGTAGCCAATCCTGGAAACGAACATATATACTTCCTTCTAAACACCTCCATTATGTTTTCTTTAAGTTATACCTTTTTTGTGTGTGATTCAACTTAACAAAGTACACATTTGTCCAACATCTCAACATCTCTACATCTCTAGTTTTCATTAAACATGGCCAAGCCGTCTGAAATTGCACCGATATTTCAGGCAACCAGAATACCATCTGATGTTGCCTTCAAAAGTCCCCTACCCCCATTGTATTTTTTGGTTTCCTCTCATCCTACTTAAAATCTGCACATCAAAACCATTTCCTACCAGGATCATCACCTACCGATGACAAACATAACCCAACAATCTGAGTCTATAGCGTGTCTAAAAACTGCTACGCCCAACCTCATCATGTACACCATTGACGAATTTCCACTATGACCGAGGTCAATAGCAGCGCCCTCTCCATGGATCGATCTGCCTAGCACCTCAGCAGCCAATATGAAGAGGTAAGGGGAAAGGGGATCACCTTGGCGCAGACCTCGAGAGCTGGCTACCCTTCGGCTGGCCTCTTTAACTAGAAGTGATAAAAGTCTCTCTAAGCGAAGTAAGCTCCCTTCTCCTTCTCTTCTTCGATTTCGTCGCTACGCTTCGCTTTTTTTGGTACCTTGGTGCTGGAAAGGGGGCCAAAGAGGAGAAAGCTTGCTGACTCAAGTTTAACAATACATTCTATGCTGACAAAGTGGTTCTTACATTTGTTTGTGGGAATAGTTTCTATAATTTTAAATGGCACTATTGTCTGTTTCTGATGGTTGAGGTGCAATACTCTTTGACTACCTCCGCAACCTTCGCCTCGGTGCGGATGACCTCCTCCCTAATCGAGCAGTCAAAGAACGGATACCCACCGAAAATGGAGGAATATAGAGGATGCTGAAGCTGGAGATGAAAAACTTTGCCAGAGCACCACCCATGAGCCTGAACACTCGAGTACTCAGGCCAGGGAGCACCAGAAGTAAGAAGTAGAGCCTGAAGGTTGGGGCGTCCTTATATAGGGGCGCACACGGCCACGATCGAAGTGCCGGTCCGGTTATCCGAGTATATCGAGCCACATGTTAGCTCGGGTTATGTCATGGGCGATCTGCTGGATCGCTGGATTAATAGCATCTTAGAGTCGTCCGATAATGATGACATCTTGAGATGGCCTAGATCCGGTGATGCTTTGGAAAGACCGATTGATACCTTTAATGCCTCTGATAGAGGTCTCGCCTTCGATTGAGGTAACGGCTCGAGTTTCATTGCTTGAACCGGCATACGCAATCACAAGTGATATACGCATAATATGCATGAAATATTACTCATGGAACCACCTTCTACTAAAATTCTCTCTCTTTCATACTATTACTCTGTTATTCTGACAAGGCATTGGAGGGTCCCTCACCGAAAATTCTCTAGCAAAAGAATTTCTTGTAGGCCACTAGCGAAGGAAACCAGCACCCGGCGTGTCAACCAATCTACTCAGCTCATCTCTAGCCGACCTCAGAAAGTTTGAGCTACGCTCCCACCTCGGTCCGAATTTGGTGGCAACACATCTCATCCTTTTATTATTTATTTTTTTAATATTTGAATAAGATTAAATAAAAATAAATAACTTAATTTTTAATATTTCTTTATTTATTTTTATTTATATAAAAAATATTTTTCTTAAAAAATAACATAATGCATGCATCGGTCACGTTCTAGTAATAAATTATGTTAGAGCCTAGTATAGACTAATCTGACCACCTATGCTAAGGCTGCAAATGGATCGGGTTGATCCGTGATTCGACCCGACCCATTTAGACCATATCCGACATGTTTTTAAGAACCTGTGGGATTGGGTCAGGGTAGACCCACTTTATTTTCTGGTTTGGGTCTGAGTTTACTGAATCTCGGCCCGATCCGATCCAACTCATTATTTTTTGGGTCAATTTTGTATCATTTATCCGATGATCCGATTCAAACTCGGATTATTCACTTAGGACCTGCAGGCCATAAGAGGTTATCTATTTTGAACAACTGCATCGTTTAATCACTAACACATAAATATATCTATTTACAAATAATTTGTATTATTTAAAATAAAGGAAAAGCCAAAGAAGATTCCTTCCAAAGACGTAGTATGATTAAACAGTCTGCAAACATCACAAGATGCTTGTAGCGTGACGACAGCCAATGACCGCGTCAGGGCTGCATATTTCCAAGGGAAAGAAAAGCTCATAATTAATAAAAAAGAAGCAGAGTGTCGTTACTCTACCGGAGACTATATTTGCAAACAATGTAGCAGTTGTTCTACTCTACCTTCACCCCATGGAATGCACAAGGCACTGCAACAACCATTTAGGAAGAGATGCATGGATATCCGCGAGGGCTGCACCACCAACGTGCCGCACGTTTCGCGGTGTCATCGTAGGAAACACGGTCTCCTTTTTTGTCACTTATATAAGGTGGGATGGGTTATCTTAGGGAGACCTTGACCCTCTCCAGATCCGAAGCCAGCTGTCGACTGGTGTCACTTATCAGCGTCACTATGACACCGTCGGGCACATGGTTAGCAGCTAGCTTATTTTGCCGTTCATCTGTTTAGGATGGAGATGGGGGCATCACCCAACATGGGCCGACTGGAATACGAATTAGACCCGAGATCCAAATTTTTCATATTAGACCTGGATAATACATAGATCCCATCTGATCTGAATAATTTATTGGATCAAAAATTATAACTATGGACTATATCCGATCTCCTATTAAGTTAGATTTAGCTCTAAAATTAAAATTTGAATAAAAAAATAAGTCGGATAAGTATCAATTATTATCCAATCCATTTGCTTCTCCAATCTATAGGTACAAATTATTTTTTTAATATTTTTTAGTTGTGGCTCATTGGTTATAGTTATGAGGACTAATTGTAATCTAACATCCATCGGTCATCTTCTAGTAATAAATTAGTCAAAGTCTAATATAGTTTGCCCTGACCACCTATGCCTACAAGTTATTTTTTTAATATTTTTTAGTTGTCACCTCATTCACCATAGTAACAGCCTTAAGGATTCGCCTACTTAAAGGATTCGCCTACTTGAAGGATTCTAGGTCTCCCTGCTCGCCCACCGCATTCCTCCCTCCGCCCCCGAGAGTTCCCAAGCCCTTTGAGTGGCGAGAGGAGATAGAAAAAAAACGAAAAATGGACGGAAGAAGACCACCGACAGAAGCCAACCAACATGTCGCCATGGAGATCAATACGCCATGGTTGGAATCTATCAAATATAGAGCGGGCATGTCCATGCACAGAAAACCCCCGGCCGAGCCAACCATCTTTAGAGTCCCTCCGGACATGCGATGTGGCAATCGGGGTGCCTACGAGCCAAAACTGGTCTCCATCGGCCCCTACCATCGTGGCAAGTCCGAGGACTTGAAGGCCATGGAGGAGCTCAAGTGGCGGCTACTACACCACTACCTCTCCAAAGTTCCGGATGGGAGCAGGAACGAGGGCTTAAGAAAGATGAAGGATTTGGAGGTGGCGGCCCGGAACTGCTACTCGGAGGTGATCGACTTGGATAGCAATCAGTTTGTGGAGATGCTGCTGCTTGATGGATGTTTCCTCATTCAAATATTTATTACTTACCATGCCATTGCGAATACAGATGAAAGTACTTATGATGGTAATGATCTGCAAGCGGAGGAGCTCATATCGCTGCAAAAAGATAACAAGTGGTTTTTAGACCTCATCCCCCAAGACTTGCTGCTGCTCGAAAATCAACTTCCATATTTCATTGTCGAGCATCTCCTCGATACGCTGGTGATGCCAGGGTGGAATAGCTCCCGCCTTCAACAAGTTGCCATCTCGTTGTTCGCTGATCTTGTACCACAGTATTTTCAAGATCAACAGCCAACGCTGCCCGACCAAGGCTTCCAGGTGGATCATTTACTCCACTTGTTCCACAAATGGATCTTGAGTGTTCCAAAGTTAGGGAAGGCGAGAAACACAAGAAGCTGCACTAAGCTGTTGTCGTGGTGTTGCAATTCCTCGCTTTCAGAAGGACTCCCGTGTTTCACTGAAAAAAACGAAAGACTCCCACCGACAGTCCCCACCGCAACTGAACTTGCAGAGGCGAGAAACACAAGAAGCTGCACTAAGCTGTTGTCGTGGTGTTGCAATTCCTCGCTTTCAGTAGGACTCCCGTGTTTCACTGAAAAAAACGAAAGACTCCCACCGACTGTCCCCACCGCAACTGAACTTGCAGAGGCGAGAAACACAAGAAGCTGCACAAAGCTGTTGTCGTGGTGTTGCAATTCCTTGCTTTCAGAAGGACTCCCGTGTTTCACTGAAAAAAACGAAAGGCTCCCACCGACTGTCCCCACCGCAACTGAACTTGCAGAGGCTGGAGTAGAGATCAAGGTGAGGAAATTCCCGGCCAGGAACGGAGCATTCCCGGCCATTGAGATTGATGATCAAACAATTAGCTTTCTAGACATTTCATTCTGTAAAGATAGGGGGGTGTTGGAAATCCCGGCCATTGAGATTGATGATCGAACAAACATGGTTTTAGCAAACCTCACTGCTTTGGAGCAATGTTGCCTTAGACACAAGATGGACATCACTCATTATACCTTGTTCTTGGATGACATCATCAACACCCCAAGAGATGTGCAGTTGCTCCACCAGGAAGGGATCATTTACCGAAGTCTCGGTGCCGACGAGGACATTGCGTCTCTCTTCAACAAACTAGGCAGTGGTGTTAATTATGATCCACAACAAAACTACCTTCAGGGTGTGTACGAAGACTTGAATGCTTATTGCCAGTCGAGATGCCATAGGTGGCGCGCCAAAGCTGTGCGTGACTATTTCGGGAATCCATGGGCGATCATTTCATTAGGGGCAGCTGTTCTGCTCCTCGGACTCACTATTCTCCAATCAGTCTACGGTGTTTTAGATTACTACAAAATGTGAGCAGCCGTGATGGTTGTAATCCTCGACATGGCATGGCTAAGTTCTGCATTTGAATCCTGTTCTTCTTGTAGACTCTCTGCATCGTCGTTGTGCCGGTGTCTGATTTTCGTTGTTGTTGTAGCGTGATTGGTTTAGTCTCTCCTTTGGCTTTTGTGTTTATAAGGCTTATACAGTTAAACCTTTCGATTAAAATTACCAAGGCCAGGCCAAGTATGAGTGTACTTGGGGTTACATAATTAATGTATATGGGAATTCATGTTGTGTTACTAAGTAGGTTATGTTATGACGTATGTAATTATGTATTGCTGGTTATTTAAGTAACTTTGGAACCTAGACGTGATCATGGGTGTAAACTGGTTGCAAACTTTGGTCTATTAAGAAGAATTTGCTTAATGTGCAGGCTTAGAATGAATTTCATAGTATCAGAAAATCACGAAAACATATTTTTTTGATTAGTATTTGAAATTGGATGAATTGAAAGAGTCAAAACGTTTTACTCAGTGGAAAAACTCTTGATTTTCTTCTCTATTTGATGCTTCTTGGTCTTTTGAGTTGAAGTAGATAGATCTCATTATTGCCTGATAATTTAGTAAATTTATAAGTACTTGATTAACCTTTTGAAGGAGGATTCGAAAAGGAAAAAAAATCAGGATACTACAGATAAGGGTATTTTCCCAACCAGAGCATGCACTCAATTGGAATTTATGATAAATTTAAGTTATCCTATTCGAATTAGATTACTAGATTTCTCTTATATTATTATTTTCAAATTAAAAAATCAAAATTTAGGCCTTTGATTCTTTTGAGGATATCTTGATGCTATCAGTGAAATCACCGGTGAAATCTAATACTGTGTAGAAAAATTGATTTGAAAGGCTCACATAAGTTTAACCAAGTAACGAGAAACTTCTAGAGGCTTACCAAGAAATGCTCAGAAGTGAGTTGATTTGGGATCTTCTAATTGATTAGATCATAAAGTTTTGTAGGGGTTTATTGCAAATATTGGAATTTCTAGGTCTTTTCAGTTTGAGGCAGATGCCACATCCTTGGCTTGCAACTTCAGGTCGGGGATGTAACAATAATATATTACTGTACACTCCCATTAGCCTCCTAGGAAACACATAATCATATATTACTTGGTGTTTATACCATTAATGATCTGATGATCAATATACATACATGAGACATGCTCAATTTAGGAGGTCAATATCAAGTTATCTAGATTAAATTATTGTGTAACCTTTAGGCACGATCAAAATTGGTATGAATAGAGAAAGGTCCATCAATAATCAAATTAAAGGCATCACATTTGGTATATCATTCTGGGCCTCAAAAATGCCAATCAATCATCTATGACACACAAAATATTTTTTGATGAAAAAAACACACAAATTATTATCTGCTATCTGGTAGACAAGAACTATAGAGGCTAATAAATATCTAGAGATACCAATGCTAAGTGATACCATGTCTGGCCAATATATGTGCAATAATTTCAATCTAAGTATTGTAATATGATGTTGCCACCTATCTAACTTATTTCCTTCCAAATGCATGTTTCGTTTGGTGACTGTCACATACAAGCAGTTGCAGTAAAATACTTGTTCAGAAATATGGTCGGACATTGTTACGGTGTCCCCATAAGCATTATATGCACCCTTATGTAACCAAAGAATAAACAATAATACATAAGTTTTCACAGTTCCATTTCAACTCACAATTTATGCCAAAATTTAACCAAGAGAAATTATTAGTTGCAAGATCCATGCATAATCATATGATTTTCAAAATATAAAAGGATAGCTTAATATGTATGTACAAATTGTCCCAACTTTATGGATCGCCAACCTAGAGGATCTCTCAGCCACCCACTGCCAATTGCTTTTAATATATATTTTTATTTTTAAAGGATGTTAAAGGATTATTTATTTCCATAAAATATATCTTTAATTAAAAATAAAGTAAGACATGCATATATAGTCCACCATCCAGTGATAAACTTTTCCGAGCCTAGGGTAGACTATCTAGACCCCCATGTGCAAATTGTCTTTTTATAATTTTTTAATAAAAATTATTTTTAATATTTCTATGGCAAATGTTCGCACAACAACTGGCTTGATACCAAGTTGGCACTTGACAATAATGAAAAGTTATCCAATCTTTCCATCCTTTTATTATTTATTTATTTTAACATTTTATTAATATTAAATAAAAAATAAAGCACTTAATTTATTTACCACTTATACTTGTCTTTTCACATCACCTACATATTCAAAAGTTAATTTTTTGCTGCACATAATCTGTAGAATTTTTGAAAAATCTAATTTATCCCCCTCTTGGGTTGCTTCGCTGGGCAATAGTCGGTCCTAGGATGAAGGACCTGACCACCATACCCCTCTCTATTTTCTCATCTTCTCTCTTTTCCATTTCCGTATCCTCTCTCTATCCTCTTTCTATCAACCTCCACCGCTTGATCTTAACTCGAGCCCAGTTGATCAGGCGATCAATGGTCCTGATCATTGCCCTCCACCACTTGATCTTCACTTGATATCAATTGATTAAGAGATCAACAGCCTTAATCATATTATTCCTCCTCAGATCGGAATCATCCTTGATCTTGCTTGTTGCTTCATAAGTCTCTGCAAGATCCTACTTAATGATCCTACTTAATGGGCCACCTACTAGCCATAATAGATCTGGTCCCAATAAATCTTGCCATCTAGGGCCTAGAACATGATATTGTCTCCTGAGGTCAGACCCCTATTCTTGATTTTATTGAGTACCACTTAGATCTGTTAAAATTGGGAATGTCATGTACTGCCACCTGCCTGATCTTATCCCTCCCCATCTTGTGATTTATTTATTCCCTAGTTCGATGATCTTAATTATTTGGGCAGGAAGCCATCTAGTGTGAATTGTACACTCGAATGCTTGGTTGTGGTAAAAATTATAATCTCCTCATTTAGTTAATGTTCATAATTAATTTGGATTAGTGAAGGTCAAGAAAATGTACGAATTATGGTCAAATTTTTTGAATGGATGGATATCTTAGTTTATGTTTTTGATATTAGATTTTTGGAAAGTGTTAGGGCATAGTTGGATTGAAAGGTTCATTTTGGCTTTGCTGTCACATGGAGAGTTTTCCTTGTGCTTTATCAGTTGAGCTGTAGGTATCTCTACTCTAATATCTTTTCATATGCATGAATATCTTTATAATGCTTAATTATACACCGGCATTCAAATATTGATTTGAGTATTGAAATTTAAATCTGAATATTGTTCAGGCATAAGTATATTATCTGTTATGTATGCTCTACGCAACTATAAAATCCTAAAAAAAATATGATCAAGCATGAAATAATTTATTGGGTTATTAATTGCACTATTGTTGCTTTGAAACATTTTTCGATTTTATTTCTTATGATGATTTTATCTCTAGTCTGACTATGACTACACATGTTAGGATCTTGTTTCCTTTCAGACCTCCAATGTGACAATCACTGACGCATGCCAATTGGTGGCATGTTGTAACCAAGAACTAATTTTCTTTCGGACCATGCCAATGAGGTGCTCACTAACACATACTGTTGCAAGTATATTTTTCATATAATTTTAGAGCTAATCTTGTTCCAGGGTCTCCAGTGAATTGATCATGATTGGTGCATGCCCATTGGCGATTTGTTGTAGCTAAGAGCTAGTCTTTCTCAGAGCTTTCCATAAGTCGATCATAGCCATAGTCGTAAAGGCTAGAGATAAGTGTGAATAGTTAAATACATTAATTTGAAGTTTTATTTTTTTAACAGATGCATTAAGTATTTTTAAAAATATATTATTTATTTATTTATTTTTCAGCTTACTTTTATTTATTTAACTAAAACAATTATATTTTGAGAATTGATATTCTGTGTATATTATGCTTGATCAAACTAGAGATAAAAGTGAGTTATTGGGCTTTTAGCTTATTTTTATTTTTCTCATGCTTCTTTTTAAACATTGATGAATAGTACTGTCACGCCCCGAACCCAGCACCCGGGTCCGGTACGCGACCGGCCGCATGAGCCCTAGAGCAGTGCCCTAAAGATCATGCAAGGCCTATGATTAACAAAAATTCCAATAAATCCACAAGAAATTGATAATTCAAATAGACAAATCCGACATGTCCAAATAGACAAATTAGTTCAATTACGAGCTCTTCAAATATTCATCGACATCAAGAAGAATAAACAACTAACTAACTAATGACTCTGGTGCTTGCACTCTGCGCCCAACCCATCCATGTATGCATCCTGCATCTCTGAAAGAGAAAGAAGAAGGGGGTGAGCTTTACAGCCCAGTAAGAACCCCTACACATCCATACCAACACAATAGTAATATGAATTTTGAAAACCACGGCAAAACGATGCAAACTTCATGAGATCATAAATCGGCCATCAAAAGACTCAAGTAATCAATATAAGTTTGTACGTCAAACAAACATCAATGAAAGTCCAGTCACACAAGAATGATATAGCATAGGATAACTCATATATATTCATTACTGTGTTCATTTTTTTTTTTCCATTCTATATTAACTTGATCCGGATCAATTATCTTTCCGACTTTGGGCCAAATCCCGGTCACGTTTCCAGCCCGTGACAGGGCAAACCAATAGTGTCACACTTAGAGCCTGTGACGGGCAAACCAACATTGTCACACTTAGAGCCTGTGACGGGCAAACCAACATTGTCACACTTAGAGCCTGTGACGGGCAAACCAACATTGTCACACTTAGAGCCTGTGACGGGCAAACCCATAATAACGAGACGGCCCAAAGTCAATGTTCATTTAATCAATTTCACATCCACACATCAATCCCTTTTATTTACAACTATAGACTAATCCGGTCACGTTTCCAGCCCGTGACGGGGCAACCAATATTAACAAGGTTAGTCTATAGCACCACATCCATAAATCCAATTATACAGGTGTAGGTTATGCACATGCATACAACATAATATCAATCACAAGCCAACACAATCAAAATATAGTTTAATATAACAATTTTGATTTGTCTGGATCATAGCATATTAATTCAGATCGTAGCATATTATACATATATAAGTATAAAAATATTTATATTATGCAGGATTGGCGTACAAGGATTCTGTTGCCCAGATAGACAACCCAAGAGGGGGGGGGGGGGGAATTGGGTTTTTAATATAATTTGGCTAATTAAAACTTAGTGGATGATTAATTAAAAACTATAGCAAGTTATTTAATTAAAGCCTAGTGCTGTGAGTAATGTGCGGGGAAGAAGATGAGAGACAATGCACTACAAACATAAAGTTTTATAGTGGTTCGGAGCTAACCCTTGCTCCTACGTCCACTCCCCAAGTCTCACATGGGAATTTCACTATAACCCCCTTGGATTACAGCCGGTTGTTTTGCAAGCTCACAACCAAACTTGTTGTTTTACGAGCTCACAACGAACTCGGTCGGTTTTCCCAGGCTCACCGACTAGAACCAACCCCGATTGTTTTTCCGGGCTCACAATCAAACCCTTACACACGTTGGTTTTAACTTGGCTCACCAACCAACCTTAAACCCCTTGATTCAATCCCCCGATTGAATCAAGTAAATACAAGAGATAGAAGAAAACAGAAAATAGCTTCTCAAAAAGCAGATTTAAGACAATATAATCGTAAAGGAGTTAGAAGCCCTCAAACGCTTTTAAGCTGGTGAAGAGGTATGGCTTCTGGAACTCCGGTCTCCTCTTGAAAGAGTGGTCGACTTGAATGCAGGAGGAGGAAGCTTTGATTGTTGGGAAGAAGTTGTTGGAGCAGTAAATGCAGATCTCCCCTTTTTCGTTTAAGAGCACTTGGAGAGCTTGAAAACTTGAATGCTTGGAGTGAAATGTCTGTTCTCTACCTTGCTACAGTCCTCTGTGGCTATTTAAGCCAACCCCCACGGAAACTAGCCGTTACTCTGCTTTTTCTGGCCGTTCTGCACACTCTGCGCAGCCTGACAATATGACCGTTGGTGGGTTGGAGTCGACTCGCGCGATCAGGAGTCGACTCGGCTGTAGCAGGAGTCGACTCACGCTTTTCCGGAGTCGACTCGGCAACTGTTCCAAATTTGAATTAAAGTTGCCGTCTTGACTGGGAGTCGACTCGTCTTGACCTGGAGTCGACTCGCCAACTTCTGGAGTTGACCTGGCAATTTTTGGAGTCGGCTCATCCACTGAAGTCCGTGGATCCAAATTTGAATTTTGTCCACTCGAGTCGACTCGACTGTCCTGGGAGTCGACTCGAATCTCAGAGCCCGAACTCTCGATTCTCTGTCGTTTGGTTCATCCAGTCTTGGAGTCGACTCGAACCTCCTTGGAGTCGACTCGGCCCTCAGTTTCCGAAAGTTGGTCTTCTGCCTTTTGACGTGAAGCTTGTCTTGGAGTCGACTCGAGCTGTCTGTGAGTCGACTCGAATCTCAGAGGCAGTAACATGGCCTTCTGTCTGTTGATGGTCGCTCAGTCTCGGAGTCGACTCGTGTACTGCGGGAGTCGACTCGAATCTCAGAGTCCCAAAAATGCTCTCTGACTTTTTTCTTGTGTTCCGCTGAGAGTCGACTCATGCTTTCTTTGGAGTCGACCTGCCAACCATCAGAGTCGACTCGAATCTCAGACCCGAAAACTGCTCTCTGACTTTTCTGCCTGTGACTGCTTGGAGTCGACTCTTACTTCCCTGGAGTCGACTCGGTGAACATTGGAGTCGACTCGCGCACTTCAGGAGTCGACTCGTTGACAGGTTCTGAGATGAGGCTTTCTGTTCTTCTTTCTGTTCTCAGTCGGAGTCGACTCGTACTAGTCTGGAGTCGACTCGAGCTCGTGCCAGTGAACTTGATACGCTTGGAGTCGACTCGTGATACTCGGGAGTCGACTCGAGTCTCAGACATTGGTTCATGCAGACTTCTTAACTTATCCAAAATACTATGAACTAAGTCTAGAAACACTTGGACAGGTTTTTCACTGAAACACTCAATTGAATTCATTAGTAATCACAAGATATACTCAAATGCTTTGAGCTCATCAAAATCAAATGGGGTTTTAATCAATCACTCCACAATCTCCCCCTTTTTGATGATGACAAAACTTTGAGTATATGTAAAATGAATTGCTCATAAAACAATGAAGTAAAATCCATAAATGAATTCAAATGTCTGATAATTTAATTTATCCAAGTTTGAAAGGAGTGAAACATTAAATTTCGGAGTAAAAGCTCCCCCTTTCATTTGGAATTATATAAGCCTTTATATTATGCAATCAATTGTTTGGCTTATATGTCATTAATGATTTAGCTTGATTAAAATTCAGATTCTCCCCCTCAACATATGCATTCAACTATATTTTGATTTTCTGAATTTCCTCTTCATGCTTTGAAGTTTTTTTTTGAACTGAATTTTATCTTTTTAGAGGGAAAATCTGTCAATTTGTTCTTGAGTAGGATTCAGCTAATCTCCGAATATCCCTTGAATAGATTCTGGAGATTACTCCATTAGGAGCCCCAAAAGAGAGATAATGAGCCTCGAGGTACCGAATCCACTTAGAACAAATTTGTGTGTGTTTTTAAGAGTTTATTGTTTTATTTATTTCCATTGATTTCTTTCAATATTTCTCTCCTTTTACATATTTTACCATATTTTATACATATTTCTCCCCCTTTTTGTCATCATACCAAAAAGGAGGTAATCACACACAATCAATGGCACAATCAACAAATGGCACATCAAATGGCACATAATTGAAGATAAAATGTCTACTCATTGTATTGATATGAATGTGAATACATTTGAGAATACAATAAGTAAAGCAAAACAAGACAAAACACAAAAACATCTATGGCCTCTTCGAGGATGAGGCTCCCCTCTCGAGGATGCATCTCCTCCTCTGGAGGATGTGGCTCCTCCTCTCAATCGGCTCTGCTCCATGAGGAGGGTGACTGCATCTGTGACATGGCCAAGCTGTGTGATGATAGACGTGGTGGCTCTGCTATGTGTAGTGGAGAGCTCTGTCACCGACGCCTGAAGCCCAGTCACCGATGTCTGTAGTGCGTCCAGCTTGTCGATGAGTACATTCGACAAGCGCTCGGCCCCCTCGGTGGTGGTGTGCATGTCACGACCTATCTCCTCTCGCATCTGTCGAGTGGAGCTCGTGACCTCATTCATGCTTTGGAACTGGGCCTGGACCAAACTCTGGATATTGTAGATCTCTTCCCGTACATGAGCCGTCATGTCAGTCACGGCTGTCAAGGAAGGGACCAACTGAGAAGATACGGGTGCAGGAGTGGGAGCAGGCACCGCACCTTGGAGCTCCCGAAGCAGCTTGTCCCTCAGATCTCGGACGATCTCCTGCCGCAGCTCTCGGAGCTGCTCTGGATCAATCCGAACCTCCATAGATGGTGTAGCTGAGGAGGAAGGTCCGGCAAAGGTGGTAGGAGCAGGAGGAGTGGATGGGAGGTCTGGATGGTCTGGAAGGTCTGGGTAGTCTGAATCTGGCTCAGGACTGGGTGATGGTCTGGTGGTCTGAGCAGTGAGAGTAGACTTCCTAACCCAGATCCCTTCTCTCTTCCGAAATCCCATCCTGTGCATAGTCCCCGTACACAAGCGATCAGTCCATCGCAAGGCACGAGAGGGTTCCCTCTCAGGAATGGGAATCTCGTACTGCCTAAAAAGAAGAGTGAATAACATTCCGTATGGGAGTGAGAGCCTAGGTCTATTTAGGGGCTCACACATATACCTATAAATGAGCTTTGGGAAGTTGATCAGGGTGTCCTGAAGGATATAAGACATAATAGCTAAGTGCCTCTCATTCACAAAATCAAATCTCCCTGTCTTAGGGAAGATGGACCTGGACAGAATGCTCAAAAGGATTCTCACTTCAATAGGAAGTGAGCTAGCAGATACCTCATCTAGGGGGGACTGAGGTGAATGCCCTAAGACGACCGTAAGGGCCGCAACTCTATCCTCAGGGTGTGCGGGAGCCACCCCTACTAATGGAAGGTGAAGGATATGGGCAATGAGGTCCTCTGTGACACGCAACGGGACACCTACTACCGTACCCTCGATACCTCCATCTCTCCGATGGACGGTACTGTAAAACTCTTGAACTAGGCCAGGATAGGTGGGAAGGTCCAAGGTGAGGAAGTACTCTAGGCCCTGGGCTCTAAGCCTATCGCCTATGGTGAACCCCTCCCGGGAGAGATAGTCGAAATCGACAAACCTCCCGGAGGTGACGGCCTTCCCGGCCAACGGCCTAACGAGAACCACCCTAGGCGGGGAACGATCCGGAGGTGGTTGCCTCGCGGGATCGTGCCGCGCCTTGGAGCGTCGCTCGGGACCGGCCTCGGGACGGGACCTCTTCCTAACGACGGTCTTACGAGGCATCTTGACTTAAACGGGAAGAAAAATACCTAGAGGACGGTGAAGAACCGACAGAGGAAGCTCGGGACGGACCGGAAATGACCTAGGAACGGACGGAACCTCAATGTCCGGCGAAGAATCGACGGGAAAAGGGCTTGGAGACGATCGGGGATGACCTAGGAGTCGGCTCTAGGGCTTTGTGAACAGTGGCGGCTTGAGGAAAAGTGTTTGCAAAACGACAAACCTAGGGTTAAAAAGTCGGATCCCGACTGCGAGTCGACTCCCCTGATTCGCGAGTCGACTCGACCTCGAGTCGACTCCAGAATATGCGCGAGTCGACTCTCTGTTAGCGCATGTAGACTTCGAGTCGACTCCCGACAGTGTGCGAGTCGACTCCCCCTCAGCTGCCAACTTTGCGAGTCGACTCCCGCTAATGCGCGAGTCGACTCCCCCTTAGGAGCCGGCTCTGAAACTTACTCGAGTCGTCTCTAACCTTGGCACGCACCTAAAAACCATGCCATAATCATGCCAAATGAGGGAAAATCACCTAATTAAGGACTGATTTGATGATCACTGCATAGAAACTCTATTTTAACCTCATTCTAATCATCAAAATTAATTAATCTAGTGAAAAACTCCCACTAGGATGGATCAATCACTCCTAATCCCCTTCTAAGCACACTAAACCTCTCTTCACTTAGGGGTTTTGTAAAAATGTCTGCTAATTGATTATCAGTACACACAAATTGGAGTGACACATCACCATTCAATACATGATCTCTTATGAAGTGATGTCTTATCTCAATGTGTTTAGTTCTTGAGTGTTGAATTGGATTTTTAGTTAGATTTATGGCACTTGTGTTATCACAATTAATGGGAATTTTATCTTGTTTAATGCCATAATCTTCTAATTGTTGTTTAATCCATAAGATTTGAGCACAACAACTCCCGGCTGCAACATATTCAGCTTCTGCAGTGGATAATGCAACCGAGTTTTGTTTCTTGCTAAACCATGAGATTAGGTTTTCTCCTAGAAATTGACAAGACCCGCTGGTACTTTTTCTATCAAGCTTACATCCAACGAAGTCTGAATCTGTGTACCCTATTAAGTTTAGGCTAGATTCTTTAGAGTACCACAGCCCTATGTTCTTAGTTCCAATTAAGTATTTAAAGATTCTCTTAACTGCAGCTAGGTGTGATTCTTTAGGATTAGCCTGATATCTAGCACACATGCACACACTAAACATAATATCAGGCCTACTTGCAGTAAGATACAGTAAAGAACCTATCATACCTCTATAAAGTTTTTGATCTACAGATTTACCTGATTCATCTTGGTCTAACTTGCATGATGAGCTCATGGGGGTGCTGATTGACTTGTTTCCCTCCATATCAAACTTCTTGAGCATCTCCTTGATATATTTTGCTTGATTGATGAAGATGCCTCCTTCAGATTGTTTGATTTGAAGCCCGAGGAAATAGTTCAGCTCTCCCATCATGCTCATCTCAAACTCACTCTGCATCAAATCAGCAAATTCCTCGCAGAGGCGATTGTTAGTAGCACCGAAAATGATATCATCAACATAGATCTGTACTAATAACATATCCTTATTTTTCTTTTTCAGAAATAATGTTGTATCTACATTTCCCCTAGAGAATTCATGTTCTAATAGGAATTTACTAAGTCTCTCATACCATGCTCTAGGTGCTTGTTTTAGTCCATAAAGCGCTTTGTTCAGTTTATACACATGATTAGGGTATTGATGATTTTCAAAACCAGGAGGTTGTTCTACATACACCTCCTCATTAATAAACCCATTTAGAAAAGCACTTTTTACATCCATTTGATATAGCTTGAAGTCCTTAGAGCATGCATATGCTAATAGAAGTCTAATCGCCTCAAGTCTAGCTACGGGAGCAAAGGTTTCATCAAAATCTATGCCTTCTTCTTGATTATAACCCTTTGCTACTAGTCTAGCCTTATTCCTTATAACAATTCTATTTTCATCTAGTTTATTTTTATATATCCATTTTGTACCTATTATTGGATATTCAGAAGGTCTCTCTACTAGATCCCACACTTTGTTTCTAGTAAATTGGTTTAGTTCTTCTTGCATTGCATTTATCCAATTTACATCATTTTCGGCTTCTTCTATATGTTTGGGCTCAAAGTGTGAAACAAAAGCTAGATGGTTATTCAAATTTCTAAGAGATGCTCTAGTCCTAACCGGTTGTGATGGATCATCTAGAATTAGTTCCTTAGGATGCCCGTGAGCATACCTCCAAGCTTTAGTTAGCCCATGATCCACTATAGGCTCTTGGTTTGATGATTCTCCTTCAATCAACTTTTGATTACCATCTTGTAATCCCACCTTATCTATCTTTTCTTCAAGTATTTCAATATCATCATCAAAATTAACCTTCTTACTAGATGAGATGTCACTAGAGTCATCAAAAACAACATGTATAGATTCTTCTATAACTAGGGTTCTTTTATTAAAGACTCTATAGGCTTTACTAGTTGTAGAATAACCTAAGAATATTCCTTCATCAGATTTAGGATCAAATTTTCCTAAATTATCTTTTCCATTATTATGGACAAAACACCTACATCCAAAAACATGAAAGTAATTAACTTTTGGTTTTCTGTTTTTCCACAGTTCATATGGTGTTTTGTTGCCCAAGGTGACAACCCAAGAGGGGGGGGGGGGGGGTGAATTGGGTCTTTTAAAACTTTTAAACTACTTCTAATCTTTTAGATTAATTATGCTAAGTTGTATGGATGCTTAGTGAAGCTTAACCTTAGCAAGAGTATGATTCTAATCTAATCAACTATTAAGCAGTGGGTTCAATAAAAGATTAGTCTAATTTTGCCCTAGTATGCTATTCAATTTAATGATTGAGTAAATTGATTATGCTTGCAACTAAAGGATGCACGAAGAAGAGTTAAGCAAGCTTAATATCTAAGTAAGTGAGTGAGGAGGTCAGTCAACAAAGAGCATCACAAACACAACAAAAATATAGTGGTTCGGTGCATCCCAGCACCTACATCCACTCCCCAAGACCTCTTGGGAATTCCACTATAATCCTACAGATTACAGCCGGTTGTTTTACAAGCTCACAACCCAACTTGTTGTTTTACGAGCGCACAACGAACTCGGTCGGTTTTCCCAGGCTCACCGACTAGAACCTCCCCGATTGTTTTTCCCGGGATCACAATCAAACCCTTACACGTTGGTTTTACCCTCGGCTCACCAACAAACCTATCACCGTTGGTTTTCCCTTTGGCTCACCAACAAACCTTAACACCGTTGGTTTTTCTTTGGCTCACCAACAAACCTTAACCCCTTGATTCAATCCCTTGATTGAATCAAGTTACAAGATATTAAAAGAAAGTGTGAAACAAATCAAAGCTTCTTAAACAAGCAGATATAACAATATAAACAAAAGGAGTAAAGAGAAGCTCTCAAACGGATTTTGGAAGATGAATGAGCTCGACTTCTTCTTTACTTGACCCTCTTCTGATTCGGCACGAAGTGGAGGATCACGGAGGCATCACACGGATGAAGAGGTAGCTTCGGGATTCACTTGGATGCTCTTTTTCTCTCTATTTCACTTTGAATGGCCCTTTTGTGCTTTTTGGGAGATTTCCCTTGGAATCTCTTCCCTAAATGTTTTCACCCACTTCCCTCAGTTCTCTCCTAGCTCTCTTCTCGTTTTTATAGCTTTAGATGGAGTGGAAACAAGAATATAGCCGTTAGAGACAAAAATAGAGCCGTTGGAACCAGTCTGCAGCTCCTGACAATATGACCGTTGGGTTTGGAGTCGACTCGCGCGATCAGGAGTCGGCTCGGCTGTAGCAGGAGTCGACTCGAGCTTTTTCGGAGTCGACTCGGCAACTGTTCCAAGTTTGAATTAAAGTTGCCGTCTTGACTGGGAGTCGACTCGACTTAACCCGGAGTCGACTCGCCAACTTCTGGCGCTGACCTGGCAATTTTGGAGTCGGCTCATCCTCTGTAGTCCGTGGATCCAAATTTGAATTTTGTCCACTCGAGTCGACTCGACTGTCCTGGGAGTCGACTCGAATCTCAGAGCCCGAACTCCCGATTCTCTGTCTTTTGGCTCATCCAGTCTTGGAGTCGACTCGAACTTCCTTGGAGTCGACTCGGCTCTCAGTTTGCGAAACACAGCCTTCTGCCATCTTGGTGTAGCGCTGCCTTGGAGTCGACTCGAGCTGTCTGGGAGTCGACTCGAATCTCAGAGGCAGTAACTTGGTTTTTCTGTCTGTTGATGGTCGCGGAGTCTCGGAGTCGACTCGTGCAATGCGGGAGTCGACTCGAATCTCAGAGTCCCAAAAATGCTCTCTGACTTTTTCTTTGTGTTCCGCTGAGAGTCGACTCTTGCTTTCTTTGGAGTCGACCTACCAACCATCGGAGTCGACTCGCGTTCCACTGGAGTCGACTCGAATCTCAGACCCGAAAACTGTTCTCTGACTTTTCTGCCTGTGACTCCTAGGAGTCGACTCATACTTCCCCGGAGTCGACTCGGTAAACATTGGAGTCGACTCGAATTCCTCAGGAGTCGACTCGAAGACTATTCTTTCGAATTTTTCCTTTGATTTTACTCCTCCAATTTGAACCTTTTGAACTTTAAAGTTGGGCCAATGAATTGTAGCTTTCTTCTAACTTTTCTTGAGAGCTTTTGGAGGCCTTCTTGTGTTCTTCCAACTTGCTATGTTCCTTGCAAAATAAATATCTTTCTCCTTGCAACATAAACATTAGTATCTATACTTCAAGGTTTTGTGATCATCAAAATCAATCTATGAATCAATCTTTGGGTCATCAATCTCCCCCTTTTTGATGATGACAAAACTTGGAGTATATGCAATATAAAAGATATTGTTTTCTAGAAGTAATACATAGCTAAGTTGCATGAAGTAGACAACATGTATATTTAAAACAAAACATACTTCATGATAATGCTTTAGATTTAATCAGCTTAACACAATCAAAATATTTCAGTTCAAGCTGATTATCACAAAGCATTATAAGCATATACTTAGATATTTCTCCCCCTTTTTGACAGCATCAAAAAGATAGTGAAACATTAAGCACAAAGATCAGAACACTCAAATATTTCTTTCCCTTACTGTACTCTGGTTTGAATGTTACATTATTGCCAGGATATGAATCATTTAACTCAAGGCAATAATATTGGAATCAGATTAGTGAGCACAGATCAGAGCCAATTAAGATAATTTCAGAGCAGAACACATTGAATGTGATTTCAAGAAGTTTTCTAATTTGATACCACAGATAGTTTTCTAATCAAGTGTGGGTGGAATCTCTCTTAGGTTAATTCAAGAAGTACCACAAATGATATTCAATGAAAACACGAGTGGAAATCTAACCTCTCTTCAATAATAAGTATGAAAGCTTGTTCAATTAAGACCTTTTGCCCAATCTATTAAGTATTTTATCAAACATGAGAGCAATTTTGATTAATTTTCAGAGTAAAAGATCAAAACTTATATATGTGAAAGACATATCATCATGTTGGGTCATTAATTCTTAATGACTTCAAAGTTTCTTTATAATAATAAGTGCATTTGAGCACAAATACCAAATTATGAAATCATGCAATTTGTGATACATCTTAGAGCTCTTTTAAAGACTTTCTTTTATTCCTTTTAGAAAATAAGCACAATTTGATACATAAAATAATGAATTTGCACAAAATTGAAGTTCCAAAAAGCAAGCCAATTAGAGCTCATTAGTGAAGTTTTTTAAAAAAATAGATTTTCTAAGAGATACTCAAGCAAATTTAACACATTATTCTCCTCCTTTTTCATTAAATTAGAGGCTCTTAAGATTTGCAATTTGGTTCAAGAGTGATGCATGAGATATACTAACCAAATAACACGCCTCAAGGTGTATCATAAAGATTTTCAGATTTAAATTTCAGATGATACATATTGGAGAGTATTAGGATCACTTTTCATTTAGTATTCTTTCCCTCTCCTATAGATTCATGTAATTAAGTTCCATAAGACCTCTCCTTCTGAAATTTTCTTTCTCCCCCTCAATTGATCATTCCATTTAAGAGTTTAGAATCCTAAGATAATGTTCAACAAAATTGTCAATCTCAAAAATATATTTTCTATAAGTTTCAGCTTATTTTCATAAGACTCAAGGTTTGAGATAAGACAACCTTTATAGAACTCATCTTAAGGTAATTAAAGCATGTCTTGCAATATAAGGAGGTTCATCAAAATCAATCCATAAAATTCAAAGCATGCATCAAAATAAAGTGTCTTTGGGATAGGATACTGAATATCTAAAGCTCCCCCTCAAAAGATGCATTCTTCTTTAATCATTTTAAATTGTTGAATTTCAGATTTTAGTGATAAACGTGAATAACACTGAAATTCTGTAATATCGTGAATGTAGAGTAATCTAGTATTATTCCAAAATTTGTAGTAATTACTCTTTCTAATCCTTTACGAACAAGTTATGCTTTCTCTTAATCTTAGAGAAAATGTATAGAAATATTAATCAGAAAATGATTCATTTGAAGCTCAATTTCTTTCAAAAGCATTTACATTTTCTTTCTTTTAGAGTCATTTGAGTGAACTGAAATATTTCTAGTTTTAAGATCATTCACTCTATTGATGGAAGTCTTTAATAATGTAGGAGAGAAAAATATATAGATGATCATTGAAGTATATCTATTTATAGGACTCAATTTCTTAATTATAGTTTTTCTGCAATGGATACATGAAGCACAATAAATCTTTTTAATATCAAAATAAGATCATATATTTAGAAATTTTTGTTTGCAATCAAGATCATCGAAAGACACATCATTTGGACCAATATTAGTACACTTTGAAGATAAGAAATGATATGTTTCGGATGCGTATCGGAGCAATCAACCAAAGGCATCAGAATTAATTCTGTTTTTCTTACTTTAAGATTTTATTTAGAAATCATATTGAGTCTAAGCTTGTATACAAAATCAGATTCTGAATTACATAGGATTTTCAATTGAGGCTTTCAAAATCATAATTTGAGATATGTATCTTCCACATTATAGCTCATCTTAAATCATTAAGATTGAAAACGCATATTTCAATAACATTAGAGCACTTTCAGAATCTTTGTATTTAATTTTGAGTTTTGATACAAAATGGAGGATATTTTAACAAGTATTAGGATATTATGTATCAAAGTTAGGCAAGTAGAAAGATAGATCAAGATTAATTCATTCTGCCTAAATAGAGATATCTTTCTCTTCTCCTTTTTACAAATTTATTTAACTTTCAGATTTTAAAGATGATTGTGAACGACAAATCTGAAATTTCTTTTCAATAGAACCAAACAAAAGATGTTATGTAGCAATTCAAACATTCAAACAAATTGTCCAAGGATGAAGCATTACAAAACATTGAGAACCAATAAATCAAGACATCATACCATATGCAAAATAAATCATGTGTTAAATCATGCATTAAAATATTAAGAACAAGCATGTCAAGGATCCAAATCAATATTTTTCAAATAAACTCCCCCTATTTAAATATAATCTTGCAATGATTTTATCCTTAAAGTGTGTTTTCAAGTGATTAAAAAAAAATTGACTTAATTCTACTTTCATTAACTTTGTCTTTCATTTATAACTTTCTTATGCTCTATACTCTATTTGCTCCCTATCCGGTGGAGTTGGAAGGGGCACGAGGTACTACCACTAGCCTCCCTCTTGTGCCGTCCCTAATATACCCTACACCGAATAGTTGGGTCAAATAGTGCCGGGTACTACCACTAGCCTCCCCATTGGCACCATCCCTATGATGAGCAATATAGAAAATTTATAAAGTTCACTTCAAACTCTCCCTGTTTAAGTGTAATTAATTACGAATTTTATCCCTTCCAAATGTGCCGAATATATTATGCTTGTTTTTCTTTTCCTTAAGATTGAAGTATTTGCCTTTGCTTAGATTTTACATCTCTTGAATAATATCCATTTTCTTTTCTTTATCTCTCTCTCTTTTTGTTATTCTCAAGTAATTTACATGAAAGAGCAGAATAAAGAATTAATCTTGTGTATCATATATATGTATATCATGCAAACAACATTTTTATTATGCTCATGGATTCATAACTTCTCACAAGTTATTTTACATCAAACTTTTAAGCATATACTTGTGTATTTCATGGTTATGATATAGGCAAAGAAATCATTTAGTTTAGGCAAACCATGAAACAATTTCTAAGAGCATAAGTCAATCAATACACATATAGACATGATATCAAAAATTAATAATTAAAGAATTTAATCATGCCATAATAGGATTTAAGTTATTGACCTTGCTCAATTAATTTGTGAGAAAGGTATCTAAAATTACCTATTCATTATATGTTCTTCAAGCCAAACTAGATTTCTTATGTGTGAACTTTTGGCTGAAGAAGATCCTCTCTCTTGTTTGCATGTGAATGTTTAGTGTATCTTACTTGGAGATATCCTTCAAGTTGAGATCTCTCATTTTCTTGCTCAAGGATCCTGCATTATTAACAAACTCCTTTTCTTTCTTGAAAGAAGGTCATTAGTTTCTTCAAGATACAAAACATTCAACCAACATATTTTTATTTAAACTAGATGACTCAATCATAAGATATGACAATAATCAAATGTTGAATCACTTTACTCAAGAGATTGCCTAAATATAAGCAAGCACATTTCACTTGAACTAAAGAGATAGTTTCATTAACCAAGATAGTTCAAGGACAAGCATGTGAGGCAATAGAAGATTTATCAAGGTCAATTCAATTTCTTATTTTCAAAAATAATTTAGTTTAGATTCTATTTGTTTAAGATAATTATCAATAAGATATTTTAGCTAAGTTTTAATCAATTTTATCTTAAATAGTTGTTTCTATCAAAAATTCAGATTATGATTTATTTGTTATCAATAAAATAAGATTCATTAAAGTTAGATTGAAGTCTTGCCCAAGTGCACATAATGAGCATACATTCTGGTCTATTAGCTGTATGATGAAATAATTATTCTATCAATCTTCAATACAACTTTAAACAATAGATCTACTTTGCTCATCCTATTCAAATTCTACAAGATGGGGTCTTAGATGTACCTTCTTCATGCCAATCTTCTATAAGAGTGTTCTTGTGGACTAACATTGGTCAATGAAGATCCCCTTTCTTGTTTGTCTTAATTTGGAGTTTGAGAGAAGATGTTAATTCATTCATCACACATATTTCAAACTCACCTTACATGAGCTAAGTAAAATCTTCATATAACTCTTCATTAGTAGAACCAAAACTGATGTCATCAATGCATTCTTTGAGCAAATAAAATATTACAAATTCTTCTTTTTGATCCATAGATTTATCACTATTGCTTTCTATCAAAAAGTTTACTTAAGCTTTTATATATTAAGTTTTTGATGCTTGTATCAAATCTCATATTGCTTTATCATATATGTAATGTGTATTTTTAAGTATGGTGGTTATTTTACATAGATCTCCTTTTTAATGAAATAACCACACAAGAGTGTGTTCTACACATTCATTTGATAGAAAATAACGCTCGTAAAGCAAATAAATGATAAAGGTGATTTTTACTTCTAATTATGCAAGAATCTTATCAAGATCTATTTTATCTTTTCTTAATTTAGTCTTTTAATAGTCATCAATTTTTTTATTAAGAGCATATCTGAAAAATCCAATTTGGTTCTAATTATTAACAAGTTTTTCAGATTGTTATATGTAAAAGATTAACCATATAATTTTAGTATCTTGATAATAAATCACTAGTCTCATAAAGAATCAAAATGAATTGATACTTCTACAACTAGAATCTTTTCATGAATGCTCTATATGCATTGCTTGATGAATGATATCCAAGGATAGAAATATCTTTATCAGATTTGGCATTATTTTCATAAGAGCATATCAAGCATAACATGTACGACTGAAAAGGATATGCAATGGTTCATTTTCCATTTTTCAGAAGATCAAAATTTTCATCAAAAATAGATTTAATAGAAGTCATATGTATGACAAGCAGTGATGATAGTCTTTTAAAAATTGTTTGAGTAGATGACTATCATACATAATTGTCTTTTTCATTTCTTCAAGAATTCTATTAATTCTATTTTACTTATGGTGTCCTTGGTGCTGAAATCATTGGATTTAATATTATTTTCTGTATAACTTTTATCAGGATTTTGGTTTTCAACACTGTGCCATGATACTCTTTATCTTCACAGTTTGGAAACCTTTATTATTTGAAACACTTTTACAAGATTTAGTAAATACAGAAAATTACTTCAGTTTTATTTTTCCAAGAATAAATCCAATGTAAGCTTTTGAAAAACTTAGAGATGGAAACAACATCTTTAGATTTAGAAATGATTTTTGTTTGTTTCCTTAGTTATCATGCATAGCAAACTTTGACCTATCAGAATATAATCTAAGTAAGCCTATGACAAAGTCTTTTGAAATTAGGTCCATACTAGCATAAGGTAAGTTTTCATGCCAAAAAGAATTCTTTGATCCTAGTATTTAAGCACATGTATTCAAAAGGTACACCAAGTACACATTCTCGTGTTTATTGTCAATAAGGATAATGCCGTGGATAATAATTCTTAATCAAGCATATAGAGAATTCATAGAGTTATCTTTAATAATGATTAATCATTTAGCAACTTTATCCAATGGTGAGTAAAGTATCTTATAATGTGAAGTGATTTGGTTATATTTCCAAAAATATTTTCTATATCACAAAACACATGCAATTCATACTTTAATCAAATACTAGAACAAGAATAATGATGAGATGCAAGAATTACTAATTTCCTTATTCTTATTATTATTACGTTTACTAAAAGACTATATTTTTTGAGTTTCAATGTGTCTAGAACACCCATTTGTATGAATCTATTTGGTCCATAGGTATCTTGGCACACCTATGTCTACATCCTCATATTTTCATTTTGGGTACCCAAGCTTGCTTGGGTCCTTGAGAGTTAGGACATAAGGTTCCTTTTGGAATCCAAATTTGTTTAATTCTAATAACTTTACCATTTGATTTAATTGTGTTAGAATGATGGGAAAAGTTGTTATGCCCATTCTTTTCATATTTGAAATAGGTTATCTTATTTAAGGGTTTGCTTGGTGAATTGATAACCCTTTTATCTAAAGATTTATTGTTAAGTAAAAAAGTCAAGTCAAGTTTTGATTTATCAAAATCAGCATGTTGGCTTTCAAACATTATTTTTAATCTTTCTGAACTTACAGTGAATTTGTTAATAACAGATCTTAATTGGTTAATTTCTTTGCTTAAGTTTTGATTTTCTTTAATTAGGTTCTGATTTTTCTGGATCAATTGTTCTGAGTTTGACCGTAAGGTTTCATTTTCAGAATTTAGTTTATCTTGTATTTCATCATTAGAATTTCTCTCTTTTGAAATTTTTAGATTTAGTTTCTTAAGATGTTTATTCTTCACAGCTAATTTTCTACATTCATCATACAAATCATGAAAAGCATTTAATAATTCATCATAAGAAAATTCTTCTAGAAAATCATTTGATGTAAAAGTAGGTTCAGTTTTTACCTTGTCTTCTTGTGCCATAAAGCACAGGTTAGTTACCTCTTGTAGTTCCTTGGAGCTAATATCTTCATTGTTGCTCCTAACTTTTATTTTCTTGCTTGACTCTTTCTTGGTCAAGGCTTTCTTCCTTTTTATCTCTTTCTTCCTTTCTTCTTGCTTCCTCTTCTTCTTTGTCTTTAGGAAGCTGATTTGCCTTCGAGTCGACTCGGACCTTATAGGAGTCGACTCGGTTAACTTGAGAGTCGACTCTAAAATACTTGGGGTCGACTCGACTGAGATGGAAGTTTCAACACCTTTTTCTGCAGTCTCATTGTTAGTATGCAATTGAAGTACATGTGAGCTACTCTGAGATTTCTCATAAATATTTTCTAAAGTATCCCAGATCTCCTTTGCAGATAAGCATGCAGAAATTTCATTAAACATTGTTTCTTGAATCGCACAATATAATATGTTCATAGCATTAGCATTTAATTGTGCTAAGTCCTTTTCATTAAAAGTTTGAGAGAGTGTGTGAGGGTCATTTATTATGATTTTCCAATAGTAATAGTTTTGTGATTGAATAAAGATGCGCATGCGTATTTTCCAATGTGCATAGTTTATGCCATTAAATAGTGGAGGTGTGTCAATTGCTTGTCCTTCTCCTAGAAAACTATCTATTTGAGTTGTCATGATCTTTGGCTCTAGTCGGTTAAGACTACAAATAATATTTGAGCACCTGCTCTGATACCACTTGTTGCCCAAGGTGACAACCCAAGAGGGGGGGGGGTGAATTGGGTCTTTTAAAACTTTTAAACTACTTCTAATCTTTTAGATTAATTATGCTAAGTTGTATGGATGCTTAGTGAAGCTTAACCTTAGCAAGAGTATGATTCTAATCTAATCAACTATTAAGCAGTGGGTTCAATAAAAGATTAGTCTAATTTTGCCCTAGTATGCTATTCAATTTAATGATTGAGTAAATTGATTATGCTTGCAACTAAAGGATGCACGAAGAAGAGTTAAGCAAGCTTAATATCTAAGTAAGTGAGTGAGGAGGTCAGTCAACAAAGAGCATCACAAACACAACAAAAATATAGTGGTTCGGTGCATCCCAGCACCTACATCCACTCCCCAAGACCTCTTGGGAATTCCACTATAATCCTACAGATTACAGCCGGTTGTTTTACAAGCTCACAACCCAACTTGTTGTTTTACGAGCGCACAACGAACTCGGTCGGTTTTCCCAGGCTCACCGACTAGAACCTCCCCGATTGTTTTCCCGGGATCACAATCAAACCCTTACACGTTGGTTTTACCCTCGGCTCACCAACAAACCTATCACCGTTGGTTTTCCCTTTGGCTCACCAACAAACCTTAACACCGTTGGTTTTTCTTTGGCTCACCAACAAACCTTAACCCCTTGATTCAATCCCTTGATTGAATCAAGTTACAAGATATTAAAAGAAAGTGTGAAACAAATCAAAGCTTCTTAAACAAGCAGATATAACAATATAAACAAAAGGAGTAAAGAGAAGCTCTCAAACGGATTTTGGAAGATGAATGAGCTCGACTTCTTCTTTACTTGACCCTCTTCTGATTCGGCACGAAGTGGAGGATCACGGAGGCATCACACGGATGGAGAGGTAGCTTCGGGATTCACTTGGATGCTCTTTTTCTCTCTATTTCACTTTGAATGGCCCTTTTGTGCTTTTTGGGAGATTTCCCTTGGAATCTCTTCCCTAAATGTTTTCACCCACTTCCCTCAGTTCTCTCCTAGCTCTCTTCTCGTTTTTATAGCTTTAGATGGAGTGGAAACAAGAATATAGCCGTTAGAGACAAAAATAGAGCCGTTGGAACCAGTCTGCAGCTCCTGACAATATGACCGTTGGGTTTGGAGTCGACTCGCGCGATCAGGAGTCGGCTCGGCTGTAGCAGGAGTCGACTCGAGCTTTTCCGGAGTCGACTCGGCAACTGTTCCAAGTTTGAATTAAAGTTGCCGTCTTGACTGGGAGTCGACTCGACTTAACCCGGAGTCGACTCGCCAACTTCTGGCGCTGACCTGGCAATTTTGGAGTCGGCTCATCCTCTGTAGTCCGTGGATCCAAATTTGAATTTTGTCCACTCGAGTCGACTCGACTGTCCTGGGAGTCGACTCGAATCTCAGAGCCCGAACTCCCGATTCTCTGTCTTTTGGCTCATCCAGTCTTGGAGTCGACTCGGCTCTCAGTTTGCGAAACACAGCCTTCTGCCATCTTGGTGTAGCGCTGCCTTGGAGTCGACTCGAGCTGTCTGGGAGTCGACTCGAATCTCAGAGGCAGTAACTTGGTTTTTCTGTCTGTTGATGGTCGCGGAGTCTCGGAGTCGACTCGTGCAATGCGGGAGTCGACTCGAATCTCAGAGTCCCAAAAATGCTCTCTGACTTTTTCTTTGTGTTCCGCTGAGAGTCGACTCTTGCTTTCTTTGGAGTCGACCTACCAACCATCGGAGTCGACTCGCGTTCCACTGGAGTCGACTCGAATCTCAGACCCGAAAACTGCTCTCTGACTTTTCTGCCTGTGACTCCTAGGAGTCGACTCATACTTCCCCGGAGTCGACTCGGTAAACATTGGAGTCGACTCGAATTCCTCAGGAGTCGACTCGAAGACTATTCTTTCGAATTTTTCCTTTGATTTTACTCCTCCAATTTGAACCTTTTGAACTTTAAAGTTGGGCCAATGAATTGTAGCTTTCTTCTAACTTTTCTTGAGAGCTTTTGGAGGCCTTCTTGTGTTCTTCCAACTTGCTATGTTCCTTGCAAAATAAATATCTTTCTCCTTGCAACATAAACATTAGTATCTATACTTCAAGGTTTTGTGATCATCAAAATCAATCTATGAATCAATCTTTGGGTCATCATGTTTTCTTTATGATGGGTCTTAATAAAACTCTATTTAATATATGGCAGGAAGTATTAATGGCTTCTCCCCAAAAGTACTTAGGGAGGTTACTTTCACATAACATCGTTCTAGCCATTTTCTCTAGAGTTCTATTTTTCCTTTCCACAACTCCATTTTGTTGTGGTGTCCTAGGTGCAGAAAAATTATGGGTTATCCCCTTTTTACTACAAAATTCATCAAATAATTGATTTTCGAATTCGGTACCATGGTCACTTCTAATGGCTATGACTGAAGACTCTCTAGCATTTGTTACTTCCTTATGGAACTTTTTAAACATGGAAAATGCTTGGTCCTTATGTGCTAGAAACATGACCCATGTGTACCTAGAGTAATCATCTACTATGACTAGACCATATTTATTTCCACCTAGGCTTGTTGTTCTAGTTGGACCAAATAGGTCCATGTGTAATAATTCTAGAGGCCTAGAGGTAGAGACACATTTTATGGGTTTAAAAGAATTCCTAGATTGTTTGCCAAATTGACATGCTTCACAGATTTTGTTCTTTTCAAATTTTAACTTTGGCAAACCTATCACGGAATCTCTTTTAACTAATTTAGTTATTGTGTCCATGCTTGCATGACCTAACTTACGGTGCCATAACCAACTAGCATCATTATCTTTAGTTTCATTAACAACTAAACATTGGTTATGTTTTGTAAGGTCTTCTAGGTCTACCACATATACATTTCCACGTCTAATCCCTTTAAAAACTAAACTATTATCATTAGTATTTGTTATAATGCATAGTGATGGTTTAAACATAACATCATATCCTTTGTCACATAATTGACTAATGCTTAACAAGTTATGCTTAAGACCATCAACATATCTAACATTATTTATAAAAGTAGAAGGGGTGATTTGAACTTTACAAATACCAATGATGTGACCTTGGTTGTTGTCTTCAAACGTCACAGCACCTCCCTTCTTAGCTTCAAGGGTGAAAAATTGGTCTTTATCACTCGTCATGTGCCTTGAGCAGCCACTATCCAAATACCAGCAGTTCTTGTTGACCTTGGCTGCAAAACACTCCTACACAAGCAAATCATGTCATCTTAGGTACCCAAGTTTTCTTGGGTCCTTCATGGTTAGTCAAGTTGGTTCCTTTTGGAACCCATACCCTTTTAATTTTTCTTTTAGTTTTACTTTTCCTAAAATTACATACATTTGCTTTATGGTCTACTGTACCACAACAAAAGCAGGTTATTTTCTTAGTTTTTGTTTTCCCAGCTTTAACAAAGAAGTTACTAAGAAGTTTTTGCTTATTCCTTGGTTTATATCCTAAACCGGCTTTATTAAACACTGCACGTTGACTATTTAGTATCATGTTTAATTTTTCAGAACTATAGGTAAATCTTTCAACTAAGGGTTTGTATTTGTTAAGTTCTTTAGTTAGTGTCTGATTTTCGGCTTTTAGATCATTAAGTTCTTTAGTAAGATCCTTATCTAAGGTTTGTTTATATTTTTTAAGTTCTGAAAATTCCTTAGTTAGTTTTTCATTTTCTTTAGTTAAGGTGTTGGTCTTTTGAGTTAAAAGTTGGTTGCTTGTTTTAAGTTCTATATTTTTGTTGCCCAAGGTGACAACCCAAGAGGGGGGGTGAATTGGGTTTTCTAAAAATTATGTTCCCTAATTTTTACTTTGAATAGAATGCAGCGGAATAATAAGATGTTATTTACTTAAACTCTAGGCAATTACAAGTAAAGCAGTGGAAGATTAAGCTAGAGCAATTATACTATGGCTTTAGGGTGCAATTGATCTAAAAACAACTTATAGTTGTATAATCAATTTTAATCTATGTGTATGGTAAGAATGGAGTGGAAGCTAAGCAAATCACTTATAACTCTATAGAAAACAAAGCTAGAGATATTACACAATCAAGCATGAATGGAAGGCATGAAATACAAGAGATAAGGCATCACAAACACAAAGATGTATAGTGGTTCGGTGCACCCCAGCACCTACATCCACTCCCCAAGACCTCTTGGGAATTTCACTATAATCCCTTAGATTACAGTCAGTTGTTTTACAAGCTCACAACCCAACTTGTTGTTTTGCGAGATCACAACGAACTCGGTCGGTTTTCACAGGCTCACCGACTAGAACCTACCGATTGTTTTCACGGGCTTACAATCCAACCCAGTTGGTTTTCCCAAAGGCTCACCAACCACAACCTTACAATGATTGTTTTTCGGGTTCACAATCAACCCGGTTGGTTTTCCCCAAAGGCTCACCAACCACAACCTTACAACGTTGGTTTTTCTCTTTGGCTCACCAACAAACCTTAACCCCTTGATTCAATCCCTTGATTGAATCAAGTTACAAGATATTAGAACAAGAGTTTAACTCAAGTACAAGCTTCTCAAATAAGCGAATATAGCAAATATAAACAAGTAAAGTAAAGGGAAGAAGCCCTCAAACAAATTTGTAGATGGAGGAACTCGGCTTCTTCTTTACTTGACCCTCTTCTGATTTTGCACGAAGTAGAGGATCACCGAGGCAGCACACGGATGGAGAGGAAGCTTTGGGATTCACTTGGATGTTCTTCTTCTCTCTATTTTGCTTTGAATGGCCCTTTTGTGCTTTTGGAAGATTTCCCTTGTAATCTCTTTGAAATCTCTTTCCTAAATGTTCTCTCCCACTTCCATACCCTCTTCCCTAGCTCTCCTCTTGATTTTATAGCTTTAGAGGGAGTGGAAACAAAAATCTAGCCGTTAGAGACAAAAATAGAGCCGTTGGAATCAAGAAAAAAACTAGCCGTTATGCCTCCCAGCGTGCTAGAGTCGACTCGGCTGAAGCAGGAGTCGACTCGGCTGAAGCAGGAGTCGACTCGGCTGAAATAGGAGTCGACTCGTGAATAGTAGTCTGCCGGCACTGTAGCTGGGAGTCGACTCCGCACTGTAGCACTGAAGTTGGAGTCGACTCGAGATCACTGTAGCGCTGAAAATCAACTTTCTGTCTTTTATTTGTTCTCAGTCGGAGTCGACTCGTAGAGTATCGGAGTCGACTCGAGCACTGTTTCTTGAAACTCTAGAGTGCCAGAGTCGACTCTAAACTTTCCGGAGTCGACTCGAGGACTATTCTTTTGAATTTTTCTTTACATTTGCTCCTCCAACTTGAATTCTTTAAACTTGAAACTTGGGCCAATAAATTGTAGCTTTCTTCCAACTTTTCTTGAGAGCTTTGGAGGCCTTCTTGTATTCTTCCAATCTTGCTATGTTCCTTGCAAAATAAATTCTTTCTCCTTGCAACACAAACATTAGTATTTATACTTCAAGATTTTGTGATCATCAAAATCAATCTTTAAATCAATCTTTGGGTCATCAGTCTCCCCCTTTTTGATGATGACAAAACTTGGAGTATATGCAATATATTGTGTTCTAGAAGTAATGCATAGCTAAGTTGCATGAAGTAGAAATTATATATCTTTAAAATATACTTCATGATAATGCTTTAGATTTAATCTTAACATAATCAACACATAAAGCATTATGAGCATATACTCAGATATTTCTCCCCCTTTTTGACAACATCAAAAAGGTTGTAAGATAATGAAACATTAAGCACAAAGATAATGGTACTCAAATATTTTTTTTTTTTTTTTTGTTTTTTTTAATAGTACTCTGATTTTCAGTTAATGCATGTCAAATTATTGCAAGAATATGAATCATAAAACTCAAGGCAATAATGTCAGAACAAGATTAATTAGCATAGATCAGAGCCAATTAAGATGATTTCAGAGCAAATTATGATGAGAGCACATCGAATGTGATTCCAAGGATAGTTTTCAAATCAAGTGTAGGTGGAATCTTTTTCAAGTTAGTTCAAGGAGTATCAAGACTGATATTCAAAGAAGGCACGAATGAAAATCTAACCTCTCTTCAATAATAAGTATGAAAGCTTGTTCATTTAAGATCTTTTGCCCAATATATAAAGCTTGTTTATCAACATGAGAGCAATTTAATTAATTTTCAGAGTATAAGATCAAAACTTATATACTTGAAAAACATACCATCATGTTGGATCATTAATTCTTAATGACTTCAAAGTTTTTTTATGATAATAAGAGCATTGGGGCACAAATACCAAAATATGGATTCAACACATTATTCTCCCCCTTTTTCATTAAGTTAGAGGCTCTTAAGATCAACTGTTTGAATTGCAATTTGGTTCATGATTTATGCATAAGATATATTAACCAAATAACAAGCCTCAAGGTGTATCATAAATTCTTTCTCTCTCCTTTAGTTATAGATTTATGCGATTAGGTTCCATAAAATTTCTTCTTCTGAAATTTTCTTTCTCCCCCTCAATTGATCATTCCATTTAAGAGTTTAGAATTTGAAGATAATGTTCAATAAAATTGTCAATCTCGAAAATATATTTTCTATAAGTTTCAGCTTATTTTCATAAGACTCAAGGTTTGAGATAAGACAATCTTTATAGAACTCATCTCAAAGTATAAACTTATTATATAATTAAAGCAAGTCTTGCAATATAAGGAGGTTCATCAAAATCAATCCATAAAATTCAAGGTATGCATCAAATTAAAGTAACTTTAGGATAAGATACTGAATATCTAAAGCTCCCCCTCAAAAGATGCATTCTTCTTTAATCATTCTTTTCTTTTGTTGAATTTCAGATTTTAATGATAAACGTGAATAAAACTGAAACTTTATGATATCAAGAATGTAGAGTGATCTAGAATTATTCAAAATTTATAGCAATCACTCTTTTTAATCCTTCAAGAACAAGTTATGCTTCCTCTTAATTTTTGAGAAAATGTACTGAAATATTAATCAGAAAATGATTCATTTGAAGCTCAAATTCTTTCAAAAGCATTTACATTTTCTTTCTTTTAAGAATCATTTGAGTGAGCTGAAATATTTCTAGACTTAAGATCATTCACTCTCTTAATAATATATATATATATATATATTGATGGAAGTATTTAATAATGTAGAAGAGAAAAATATATAGATGATCATTGAAGTATATATATTTATAGAACTCAATTTCTTAATCATAGTTTTTCAGCAATGTATACATGAAGCACAATAAATCCTTTTTAATATCAAAATAAAATCATATATTTAAAAATATTTGTTTGCAATTAAGATCATTGAAAGACACATCATTTAGACCAATATTAGTACACTTTAAGGATAAGAAAAGATATGTTTCGGATGCGTATCGAGACAATCAACCAAGGCGTCAAAATCAGATTCTGAATTTTCATAAGAATTTCCAAGAAGGCTTTCACAATTATAATTTGAGATATGTATCTTCTACATTGTAGCTCATCTTAAATCTCTAAGATTGAAAACACATATTTCAATAACATTCGAGCACTTTCAGAATCTTCGTATTTAATATTGAGTTTCGATACAAAATAAAGGATATTTTAACAAGTATTAGGACATTATGTATCAAAGTTAGGCAAGTAGAAAGATAGATCAAGATCAATACATTTTGCCTAAATAGAAATATCCTTCTCTTCTTCTTTTTGTAAATCTATTTAACTTTCAAAGATAATCGTGAATGATAAAACTGAAATTTCTTTTTAATATTGCTTAAAAAAAAGAACTTTATGTAGTATTTTAAACATTCAAGCATTGGAACACAAGTTAGTTTGAGGCAAGGGTGAAGCAAAGACTTGTGAGCAAAGTTAAGACATATTCCAAGTTAAGACATATTTCAATCAACTTATCCAAGCATGGAGCATTATAAAATATTGAGAATCCATAATTCAAAACAACATGCCACATGCAAAATATATTATGTGTTAAGTCATGCATTAAAATATTAAGAACAAGCATGTCAAGGATCAAAATCAATTCTTTTCAAATAAACTCCCCCTATTTAAATATAATCTTGCATTGATTTCATCCTTAAATTGTGTTTTCAAGTGATTTTAAAAAAAATGACTTGATTCTTCTTATATACTTTCATTAACTTTGTCTTTCATTTTTACTTTCTTATGCTCTATACTCTATTTGCTCCCTATCCGGTGGAGTTGGGAAGGGGCACGAGGTACTACCACTAGCCTCCCTCTTGTGCCGTCCCTAATATGCCCTACACCGAATAGTTGGGTCAAATAGTGCCGGGTACTACCACTAGCCTCCCCATTGGCACCATCCCTATGATGAGCAATATAGAAAGGTTAAAATGTTCACTTCAAACTCTCCCTGTTTAAGTGTAATTAATTATGAATTTTATCCCTTCCAAATGTGCCGAATATATTATGCTTGTTTTGCTTTTCCTTAAGATTGGAGTACTTGCCTTTGCTTAGATTTTTCATCTCTTGAATAATATCCATTTTCTTTTCTTTATCTCTCTCTCTTTTTGTTATTCTCAAGTAATTTACATGAAAGAGCAGAATAAAGAAATAATCTTATGTATCATATAGATGTACATCATGCAAACAACATTTTCATTGTGCTCAAGGATTCATAACTTCTCACAAGTTATTTTAAATCAAAATTTTATGCATATACTTGTGTATTTCATGGTTATGATATAGGCAAAGAAATATTTTAGTTTGAGCAAACCATGAAACAATTTCTAAAAGCATAAGTCAATTAATGCATATATAGACATGATATATAGAAATTAATATTTAAAGATTTTAATCATGCCACAATAAGATTTAAGTTATTGACTTTGCTTAGCTAATTTATGAGAGAGGTCTCTAAAATTACCGATTCATTCTGCATTCTTCAAGTCAGATACCTACTAGATTTCTTATGTATGAACTTTTGGCTGAAGAAGGTCCTCTCTCTTGTTTGCAGGTGAATGTTTATTGTATCTTACATGGAGATATCCTTCAAGTTGAAACCTCTCATTTTCTTGCTCAAGGATCCTGCATTATTAACAAACTCCTTTTCTTTCTTGAAAGAAAGTCATTAGTTTCTTCAAGATACAAAACATTCATCCAACATATTTTTTTTTTAAATAGATGACTCAATATAAGATATGACAATAGTTGAATATTGAGTCACTTTACTCAAGAGATTGCCTAAATATAAGCAAGCATATATCACTTGAACTAAAGGGATAGTTTCATTAACCAAGATGGTTCAAGGACAAGCATGTGAGGCAATAGGAAGATTTATCAAGGTCAAATCAATTTCTCAAAAACGATTTAGTTTAGATTTTATTTGCTTAAGATAATTATTAATAAGACACGCTAGCTAAGTTTTAATCAACTTATCTTAAACAGTTGTTTCTATCAAAATTCAGATTATGATTCATTAGAGTTAGATTGAAGTTTTGCACAAGGGCACATAATGAGCATACAATCTGGTCTACTAGCTGTATGATAAAATAATTATTCTATCATGCTTCAATACAGCTTTAAAACAATAGATCTACTTTGCTCATCCTTTTCAAATTCTACAAGATGGGGTCATAGACATATCTTCTTCATGCCAATCTTCTATAAGAGTTTTCTTGTGGACTAACTTTGGTCAGTGAAGATCCCCTTTCTTGTTTGTCTTAATTTGGAGTTCGAGAGAAAATGTTAATTCATTCATCATACATATTTCAAACTCACCTTACATGAGCTAAGTAAAATCTTCATATAACTCTTCATTAGTAGAACCAAAAATGATGTCATCAATGCATACTTTGAGCAAATAAGATATCACAAATTCTTCTTTTTGATGTAAAGATTTATCACTATTACTTTCTATCAAAAAGGTTACTTAAGCTTTCATATCATGCTTTTGATGCTTGTTCCAAATTATATATTGCTTTAACATATTTGTAATGAGTGTTTTCAAATATGGTGGTTATTTAACATAGATCTCCTTTTTAATGAAATAACCACATAGGAGTGCATTCTACACATTCATTTGACAGAATATAAAGCTCATGAAGCAAGCAAATGATAATGGTGATCTTTACTTTTAATCATGCAAGAATCAAGATCTATTTCATCTTTTCTTGATTTAGCCTTTTAGTAGTCATCGATTTTTCTTCATTAAGTGTATTTCTGAAATTATATTTATTAACAAGTTTTCAGATTGTTATATGTAAAAGATTAACCATATACATATATAATTTAATTTTAGTATCTTGATAATAAATCATTAATCTCATAAGGAACAAAATGAATTGATATTTCTACAACTCGAATCTTTTCATTGAATGTTCTATATGCATTGCTTGATGAATGATATCCAAGGATAGAAATATCTTTATCAGATTTGGCATTATTTTCATGAGAACATATCAAGCATAGTATGTACGACTGAAAAATATGAGAGATATGCAATGGTTCATTTTCTATTTTTCAGAAGATCAAAAGAAGTTTTTTCATCAAAAATAGATCTAATAGAAGTCATATGTATGACAAGCAGTGATGATAGCCTTTAACAAAAAATCATTTAAGTAGATGACTATCATACACAATTGTCTTTTTCATTTCTTCAAGAATTCTATTAACCCTATTTTACTTAAGGTGTCCTTGGTGCTGAAATAATTAATTTCTGTATAAACTTTATCAGGATTTTGGTTTTCAACACTGTGCCATGATACTCTTTATCTTCACAGTTTGGAAACCTTTATCATTTGAAACACTTTTACAAGATTTAGCAAATACAGAAAATATTTCAATTTTATTTGCCAAGAACACATCCAATGTAAGCTTTTGAAAACTTAGTGATGGAAACAACATCTTTAGATTTAGAAATTGATTTTTGTTTGTTTCCTTAGTTAGCATGCATAGTAAACTTTGACCTTTCAGAAGATAATCTAAGTAAGTCAATGGCAAGGTCTTTTGAGATTAAGTACATACTAGCATGAGTTGATTTTATATGCCAAAGATGGTTTCTTTAATCTTGGTATTCATAGTGCATATATTCAAAAGCACACCAAGTACACATTATCATATCTATGATCAATAAACAATAATGCCATGGATAAAAACTCTCAATCAAGCATATAGAGAATTCATAGAGTTATTCTTAATAAATTGATTAATCTTTTAGCAACTTGTCCAATAGTGAGTAAAGTATACTATAAAATGAAGTGATTTGATTATATTTCCAAAAGTATTTTCTATATCACAAAATTGGTCAATACTTGCAATTCATATTTTAATCAAATACTAAAGCAAAAATAATGATGAAATGCAAGGTTTACTGATTTCATTATTATTATTATTATTAATTTTTTTTATTATTTAAAATTGCTTTTCATAAGTATGTTTTAAGTTTCATTTTTGACGTGTGTCTTGAACACCCATTTGTATGAAAGTTCCATTTGTTCCATGGGTATCTTGGCACACCTATGTCTACATCCTCATATTTTCATTTTGGGTACCCAAGCTTGCTTGGGTCCTTGAGAGTTAGGACATATGGTTCCTTTTGGAACCCAAATTTGTTTAATTGTAATAACTTTACCACTTGATTTAATTATGTTAGAACGATAGGTAAAGTTGTTATGTCCATTCTTTTCATGTTTGAAATATGTTATCTTATTTAATGGTTTGCTTGATGCATTGATAACCTTTTTCTCTAGAGATTTATTGTCAAGTAAAGGAGTCAAGCCAAGTTTTGATTTATCATAAGCAACATATTGGCTTTCAAACATCAATTTTAATCGTTCTGAACTTACAGTGAATTTGTTAATAAGAGATTTTGATTGGTTAATTTCTTCACTTAAGTTTTGATTTTCTTTAATTAAATTCTGATTTTTCCGAATCAATTGTTCTGAATTTAACCTTAAGCTTTTATTTTCAGAATTTAGTTTGTCATATATTTTAGCAATAGAATTTCTTTCTTTTGAGATTTCGAGATTTAGCTTTTTAAGATTTTTATTTTTGATAGCTAATTTTCTACATTCACCATACAAATCATGAAAAGCATTTAATAGTTCATCATAAGAATATTCTTCATGAAATTCATTTGGTGTAAAATTAGATTCAGATTCTACTTTATCTTCTAATGCTATAAAACATAAGTTAGTTACCTCTTGTAGTTCATTGTTGCTTCTAGCTTTCAATTTTTTGCTTGACTCTTCCTTGGTCAAGGCTTTCTTGCTTTTTATCTCTTTCTTCCTTTCTTCTTGCTTCCTCTTCTTCTTTGTCTTTAGGAAGCTTTTGAATTTTTTTGTTGTTCTTTCTTCCTCAAGTCGACTCGGGTTTACTTGGAGTCGACTCGACTGACTTGAGAGTCGACTCGAGATCTTCGGGAGACGTCTCATTCTCAGAGGCCTAAAAGATGATTCTCTGTCTTTTGAACTGTTCTGCCTCGGAGTCGACTCGGGCCTTGTCGGAGTCGACTCAGCTAACTTGGGAGTCGACTCGGAACTACTTGGAGTCGACTCGTTCACAGGGTCTTCAAGACTGTGTCTCTGCCTTTCAGACTGTTCTTCTCTAGGAGTCGACTCGGACAAACTGGGAGTCGACTCGGCTACTGTGGAGGATTCTGCAATCTCATTGTTAGTACGCAATTGAAGCACATGTGAGCTAATCTGAGATTTATCATAAATATTTTCTAAAGTATCCCAGATCTCCTTAGCAGATAAGCATGCAGAAATTTCATTAAACTTCGTTTCATGAATAGCACAATATAATATGTTCATAGCATTAGCATTCAATTGTGCTAAGTCCTTTTCATTAATAGTTTGAGAGAGTGTGTGAAGGTCATTTATTATGATTTTCCATAAATAATAGTTTTGTGATTGAATAAAAATGCGCATGCGTGCTTTCCAATATGTGTAGTTTATGCCATTAAACAGTGGAGGCCTATCAATTAACTGTCCCTCTCCTAGAAAACTATCTATTTGAGTTGTCATGATCTTTGGCTCTTGTCGGTTAAGACTATAATTAATAAAAGAGCACCTGCTCTGATACCACTTGTTGCCCAAGGTGACAACCCAAGAGGGGGGGTGAATTGGGTTTTCTAAAAATTATGTTCCCTAATTTTTACTTTGAATAGAATGCAGCGGAATAATAAGATGTTATTTACTTAAGCTCTAGGCAATTATAAGTAAAGCAGTGGAAGATTAAGCTAGAGCAATTATACTATGGCTTTAGGGTGCAATTGATCTAAAAACAACTTATAGTTGTATAATCAATTTTAATCTATGTGTATGGTAAGAATGGAGTGGAAGCTAAGCAAATCACTTATAACTCTATAGAAAACAAAGCTAGAGATATTACACAATCAAGCATGAATGGAAGGCATGAAATACAAGAGATAAGGCATCACAAACACAAAGATGTATAGTGGTTCGGTGCACCCCAGCACTTACATCCACTCCCCAAGACCTCTTGGGAATTTCACTATAATCCCTTAGATTACAGTCAGTTGTTTTACAAGCTCACAACCCAACTTGTTGTTTTGCGAGATCACAACGAACTCGGTCGGTTTTCACAGGCTCACCGACTAGAACCTACCGATTGTTTTCACGGGCTTACAATCCAACCCAGTTGGTTTTCCCAAAGGCTCACCAACCACAACCTTACAATGATTGTTTTTCGGGTTCACAATCAACCCGGTTGGTTTTCCCCAAAGGCTCACCAACCACAACCTTACAACGTTGGTTTTTCTCTTTGGCTCACCAACAAACCTTAACCCCTTGATTCAATCCCTTGATTGAATCAAGTTACAAGATATTAGAACAAGAGTTTAACTCAAGTACAAGCTTCTCAAATAAGCGAATATAGCAAATATAAACAAGTAAAGTAAAGGGAAGAAGCCCTCAAACAAATTTGTAGATGGAGGAACTCGGCTTCTTCTTTACTTGACCCTCTTCTGATTTTGCACGAAGTAGAGGATCACCGAGACAGCACACGGATGGAGAGGAAGCTTTGGGATTCACTTGGATGTTCTTCTTCTCTCTATTTTGCTTTGAATGGCCCTTTTGTGCTTTTGGAAGATTTCCCTTGTAATCTCTTTGAAATCTCTTTCCTAAATGTTCTCTCCCACTTCCATACCCTCTTCCCTAGCTCTCCTCTTGATTTTATAGCTTTAGAGGGAGTGGAAACAAAAATCTAGCCGTTAGAGACAAAAATAGAGCCGTTGGAATCAAGAAAAAAACTAGCCGTTATGCCTCCCAGCGTGCTAGAGTCGACTCGGCTGAAGCAGGAGTCGACTCGGCTGAAGCAGGAGTCGACTCGGCTGAAATAGGAGTCGACTCGTGAATAGTAGTCTGCCGGCACTGTAGCTGGGAGTCGACTCCGCACTGTAGCACTGAAGTTGGAGTCGACTCGAGATCACTGTAGCGCTGAAAATCAACTTTCTGTCTTTTTATTTATTCTCAGTCGGAGTCGACTCGTAGAGTATCGGAGTCGACTCGAGCACTGTTTCTTGAAACTCTAGAGTGCCAGAGTCGACTCTAAACTTCCCGGAGTCGACTCGAGGACTATTCTTTTGAATTTTTCTTTACATTTGCTCCTCCAACTTGAATTCTTTAAACTTGAAACTTGGGCCAATAAATTGTAGCTTTCTTCCAACTTTTCTTGAGAGCTTTGGAGGCCTTCTTGTATTCTTCCAATCTTGCTATGTTCCTTGCAAAATAAATTCTTTCTCCTTGCAACACAAACATTAGTATTTATACTTCAAGGTTTTGTGATCATCAAAATCAATCTTTAAATCAATCTTTGGGTCATCAATTTTCTTTGGTGATTAAATCCTTATCCTTAACTAATTTATCGTATTTATGTAGGTATGATTGATTAGTTATTTTCAGTTCTTTATTCTTAAGATTTATAGCCTTATATTCTACCATTAGTTCATTAAATGCATCATAAAGTTCATCAAAAGAAAAATCAGGATGCGTGTCGGAAGTTACCTCGTTTTCGTTGGCCATGAAACAGAAATTGGCCTTCTCTTCTTGTTCATCATCTGATGAGGAGGATGATGAGTCGGAGTCCGATAGGGTAGTCACAAGTGCCTTTTTCTTCTTGTACTTACTCCCCTTCTTCAGTAAGGGGCACTCTGCTCTTATGTGACCCGGCTTCTTGCACTCGTAACAACCAATCCCCTCATTTTCCCTTTCCTTACCTTTGTCCTTCCGGTAGGAATTTGAGGGGCCTCTCCTTTGATGATAAGACTTCTTGTGGTTGATGAATTTCTTGAACTTGCGCACAAGAAGAGCCTCACCACCATCTTCCTCATCTTCTTCTTCTTCGCTGCTGCTGCTGCAAGACAAGTCCTTGTTAGAAGAAGTAGATTTAAGGGCTATTACCTTTTTCTTATGGGAGGACTCTTCCTCGTTGTGTTGTTTCATGGTGAGCTCGTGCGTCATGAGGGATCCAAGAAGCTCCTCAAGTGGTAGCTTGTTCAAGTCCTTGGCTTCTTGAATTGCTGTCACTTTAGCTTCCCACGACCTCGGTAGACACCGAAGGATTTTTCTGACAAGCTCACTGTTAGTATAGTTCTTGCCAAGGCTTTTTAGGCCATTGACAATATCAGTAAACCTAGTGAACATGGATGTGATTGTTTCATTTGAATCCATTTTAAATAGTTCATATTTATGAACCAAGATGTTTATTTTGGATTCCTTGACTTGATTCGTGCCCTCATGGGTCACTTCAAGTCTGTCCCAAATTTTTTTTGCTGAATTACAAGTTGAAATCCTATTGAATTCATTACGGTCTAAGGCACAATAGAAGACATTCATTGCTTTAGAGTTTAATTGTGCCTTCCTCATGTCATGTTCATCCCAGTCCATTTCAAGTTTAGGTACCTTAACACCATCTACGTATATGGATGGGATGTATGGCCCATTTACTACAATGGACCACATCTCATAGTCTTGGGCTTGGATGAATATTCTCATCCTAGCCTTCCAGTATGAGTAGTCAGATCCATTGAAGAAAGGGGGTCTTTGGGTGGACTGACCCTCAATGTGAGAAGATCCAAATGGGGTTGTCATTTTGATCTTTTAACTCTTGAGTGGAAGAGTTTTTGGCTCTGATACCACTTGTTGCCCAGATAGACAACCCAAGAGGGGGGGTGAATTGGGTTTTTAATATAATTTGGCTAATTAAAACTTAGTGGATGATTAATTAAAAACTATAGCAAGTTATTTAATTAAAGCCTAGTGCTGTGAGTAATGTGCGGGGAAGAAGATGAGAGACAATGCACTACAAACACAAAGTTTTATAGTGGTTCGGAGCTAACCCTTGCTCCTACGTCCACTCCCCAAGTCTCACTTGGGAAATTTCACTATAACCCCCTTGGATTACAGCCGGTTGTTTTGCAAGCTCACAACCAAACTTGTTGTTTTACGAGCTCACAACGAACTCGGTCGGTTTTCCCAGGCTCACCGACTAGAACCAACCCCGATTGTTTTTCCGGGCTCACAATCAAACCCTTACACACGTTGGTTTTAACTTGGCTCACCAACCAACCTTAAACCCCTTGATTCAATCCCCCGATTGAATCAAGTAAATACAAGAGATAGAAGAAAACAGAAAATAGCTTCTCAAAAAGCAGATTTAAGACAATATAATCGTAAAGGAGTTAGAAGCCCTCAAACGCTTTTAAGCTGGTGAAGAGGTATGGCTTCTGGAACTCCGGTCTCCTCTTGAAAGAGTGGTCGACTTGAATGCAGGAGGAGGAAGCTTTGATTGTTGGAAAGAAGTTGTTGGAGCAGTAAATGCAGATCTCCCCTTTTTCGTTTAAGAGCACTTGGAGAGCTTGAAAACTTGAATGCTTGGAGTGGAATGTCTGTTCTCTACCTTGCTACAGTCCTCTGTGGCTATTTAAGCCAATCCCCACGGAAACTAGCCGTTACTCTGCTTTTTCTGGCCGTTCTGCACACTCTGCGCAGCCTGACAATATGACCGTTGGTGGGTTGGAGTCGACTCGCGCGATCAGGAGTCGACTCGGCTGTAGCAGGAGTCGACTCATGCTTTTCCGGAGTCGACTCGGCAACTGTTCCAAATTTGAATTAAAGTTGCCGTCTTGACTGGGAGTCGACTCGTCTTGACCTGGAGTCGACTCGTCAACTTCTGGAGTTGACCTGGCAATTTTTGGAGTCGGCTCATCCACTGAAGTCCGTGGATCCAAATTTGAATTTTGTCCACTCGAGTCGACTCGACTGTCCTGGGAGTCGACTCGAATCTCAGAGCCCGAACTCTCGATTCTCTGTTGTTTGGTTCATCCAGTCTTGGAGTCGACTCGAACCTCCTTGGAGTCGACTCGGCCCTCAGTTTCCGAAAGTTGGACTTCTGCCTTTTGACGTGAAGCTTGTCTTGGAGTCGACTCGAGCTGTCTGTGAGTCGACTCGAATCTCAGAGGCAGTAACATGGTCTTCTGTCTGTTGATGGTCGCTCAGTCTCGGAGTCGACTCGTGTACTGCGGGAGTCGACTCGAATCTCAGAGTCCCAAAAATGCTCTCTGACTTTTTCCTTGTGTTCCGCTGAGAGTCGACTCATGCTTTCTTTGGAGTCGACCTGCCAACCATCGGAGTCGACTCGCGTTCCACTGGAGTCGACTCGAATCTCAGACCCGAAAACTGCTCTCTGACTTTTCTGCCTGTGACTGCTTGGAGTCGACTCTTACTTCCCTGGAGTCGACTCGGTGAACATTGGAGTCGACTCGCGCACTTCAGGAGTCGACTCGTTGACAGGTTCTGAGATGAGGCTTTCTGTTCTTCTTTCTGTTCTCAGTCGGAGTCGACTCGTACTAGTCTGGAGTCGACTCGAGCTCGTGCCAGTGAACTTGATACGCTTGGAGTCGACTCGTGATACTCGGGAGTCGACTCGAGTCTCAGACATTGGTTCATGCAGACTTCTTAACTTATCCAAAATACTATGAACCAAGTCTAGAAACACTTGGACAGGTTTTTCACTGAAACACTCAATTGAATTCATTAGTAATCACAAGATATACTCAAATGCTTTGAGCTCATCAAAATCAAATGGGGTTTTAATCAATCACTCCACAGATTCTTACCCTTTATTGAAAACTCCGACAAGTAATCACCCGCCCTCACGGTGATCTATGAACCGGAATGCTCAGGACTCTGCTCAGCGTCCTCTCGTCCAATAGATTGTTCCCCTACAGAACCAAGTCATTATTAAAATTTGTCAAAGATATAAGATGATCTAGGACCCCTGTTTAATCCTCTAAAGGGTCCTCTAAAATCTAGCATCCCAAGACTATCTAGAGTCCTCAAGGCCATGATCTTCCCGGATCCAATAGTAAAAAGGAAACCAAACAACAAATAGACAAATAATATAATAAAAGAGTTATTTAATAAGAGAAAGAGAGGGGAAAGACCCTCTCTCTTCCTCTCTTCTTCCTTCTTCCCGTCGGAAAGGGGAGAAGGGGAATCGGCCGCTGGTGGCCCACGGCCGGCGACGCCCCCCCTGGTCGTCGGCCTGTGGCGGTGCCACGCCCGGCGACGGCCGGCCGGAACGGAAGAAGGAACCAAGCCGCCGAAGCGAGTTCGGTTCTTCTAAATCCGGCGACCGGCCATTTCCCAAGGAAATAGCAACCATAGATGGAGGAGAAGGAGGAGAGAGAGCTCACCTTGCCTCCGGCGAGATCCTCCCGACCGGATCGACGACGACCGCTCCGGTTCCTCCCGCGGCACGGTAAAACCCAATCTCCCTTCTCTTTTTTTTTCTTTTTTTTTTCGGTGTGTGTGTGGAAGCCCTCGGTTGATGCCCTAGGGGAAGAGAGATGGGAGATCTTCCTGATTTGGTAGGATTTTTATCACCCTAAAATCTCTCTTCCGGTGGATTCGGGAGGGGGAGAAAATTTGAAAACAGGGGAGGGAGGATACTCTGATCGGGAGACTCCCTCCCCTCTTTTTTTGTATTGGGCCGCCTTATTCAGAGGCCGGCCCAATCCTAAGTGGGTCTTCACATTCTCCTCCCCTAAAAGAAAATTTCGTCCTCGAAATTGACATACCTGAAGTTCCAAAAAGCTGCGGATATTCGACTTTCATCTCTTCTTCGAGCTCCCAAGTAGCCTCTCTTTCCGTATGGTTATTCCATTGTACCTTCACAAAAGGAATGGTTCGATATCGTAGTACCTGATCTTTTCTGTCCACAATTCGTACCGGGAACTCCTCATAGGTTAAATCCTCCTGAAGATGTAATGGCTCATATGCTATTACATGACTCGGATCTGGTACATATTTCTTCAACATTGATACATGAAAAACATTGTGCACACTGGATAAAGCCGGTGGTAAAGCCAATCGATACGCCACCTCCCCAACCTTGTCCAAAATCTCAAACGGCCCAACATACCTAGGGCTCAATTTGCCACGAACCCCAAATCTCATCACACCTTTTGTAGGTGACACTCTCAAGAAAACATGATCTCCAATTTGAAATTCCAGTTCTCTCCTTCTATTATCAGCATAACTCTTTTGGCGACTCTGAGCTGTACGGAGTCGTTCTCTGATCACTTGCACCTTATCAACAGTCTGTTGTACTATCTCTGGGCCTAACAATTTCCTCTCGCCCACGTCATCCCAACAAATAGGAGATCGACACTTCCGACCATACAACGCCTCAAAAGGAGCCATTTGTATACTTGCTTGATAGCTATTATTGTAAGCAAACTCTACTAGTGATAAGTGGCCATCCCATGCTCCTCCTAGATCCATGACACAGGCTCTCAACATGTCTTCCAAGATCTGGATGGTTCTTTCCGATTGTCCATCGGTTTGGGGGTGGAAAGCTGTGCTAAAGCTTAATTTGGTTCCAAGAGCCTTATGAAGACTCTTCCAAAACTGTGATACAAATCTACTGTCTCTGTCTGACACAATGGTAACTGGGACCCCATGCAACTTCACAATATGCTCTATATATAAGCCTGCCAATCTCTCTAAGGAGAAACCAACTCTGAAAGGCAAAAAGTGTGCTGATTTGGTTAGCCGGTCAACAATTACCCACACGGCATCATTACCTCGTAGGGTTTTTGGCAAACTAGTCACAAAGTCCATGGTGATATGCTCCCACTTCCATTGAGGAATAAGTAGAGACTGTAATGGTCCCGCAGGTCTTTGATGTTCTGCTTTTACCTGCTGACATACTAGACACTGAGCTACAAATTGAGCAATATCCTTTTTCATACCACTCCACCAAAAATGTTTCTTTAAATTCTGATACATCTTTGTGCCTCCTGGATGCATTGCATAAGCCGAGCTATGAGCCTCCTCTAAAATTTCATTTCTTAATTCTGGAACTTTAGGGACGCACAATCTGCTACCGAATCTTAAGGAACCATCCTCATGCATATGGAATTCGCTTTGAACACCAGACTCAACTGTTCCCCTCACCCTCTGTAATTCTGGATCCTCTTTTTGAGATGACTTAATCCTCTCAATCAAGGTAGGCTGCACCATAAGATTAGCAAGTCGTACTTGAGGATCATGCAGTCGTACTTCAATTTCATATCTCTCCAAGTCCAACAAAATGTTTCTTTGTGTAGTGATCAGAGCCGCTAATTTACTTGAAGATTTCCTGCTTAGAGCATCGGCCACAACATTTGCCTTTCCTGGATGGTAATTGATAGTTAGATCATAATCTTTTAATAGCTCTAACCATCTCCTTTGCCTCAAATTCAGCTCCTTTTGAGTATAGATATACTTCAAACTTTTGTGGTCCGTAAAAATTTCACAATGTTCACCATATAAATAGTGCCTCCATATTTTTAAAGCAAAGATCACAGCTGCTAACTCCAAATCATGTGTAGGGTAATTCAGCTCATATGGTTTCAACTGTCTAGAAGCATAGGCTATCACCTTCTCATTCTGCATAAGAACACAGCCGAGGCCCTTGCGTGATGCATCACTATAGATGCTGAAGCCTCCTGATCCAGATGGAAGGGCCAATATCGGAGCTGTCACCAATCGTCTTTTCAACTCCTGAAAACTCTGCTCACAATCCTCCTTCCATTCAAATCTTACTTGCTTTCGGGTTAGGCGAGATAGAGGCGTGGCAATACGAGAGAATTCCTCAACGAATCTCCGATAGTATCCCGCCATTCCCAAAAAGCTGCGCACCTCGGACACATTAGTAGGTCTACTCCAATCAACTACTGCCTCCACTTTCTTTGGGTCGACAGAGATGCCATCCTTAGAGATCATGTGCCCAAGAAAGGTGATACTGTTTAACCAGAACTCACACTTCTGCAACTTGCCATAAAGCTCGTTTTCTCTAAGAGTTTGCAATACTATCCTCAAATGTTCCTCATGCTCTTGTGGGCTCTTTGAATAGACTAGAATGTCATCAATAAACACCACCACAAATTGATCCAGGTAGGGCTTGAACACCCGATTCATAAGATCCATAAAGGCTGCCGGTGCATTTGTTAACCCGAAAGGCATAACCAAAAACTCATAGTGTCCGTATCTAGTTCTGAATGCTGTCTTAGGTATGTCTTCAGCCTTTATTTTCAACTGATGATATCCGGAGCGTAAATCAAGTTTCGAGAACATTTGTGCCCCTTGCAGCTGATCGAATAAATCATCAATTCTCGGTAGAGGGTATTTGTTCCGTACTGTTACTCCATTTATTTCTCGATAATCTATGCAAAGCCGAAAACTGCCATCTTTCTTTTTCACAAATAGTACAGGAGCACCCCAAGGAGAAACACTAGGCCTGATGAAACCCTTGTCCAACAGCTCCTGTAGTTGTTCCTTTAGTACTTTTAATTCAGCTGGAGCCATCCGGTATGGGGCCTTAGAAATCGGTCCAGTGCCAGGAATCAAATCAATGGAGAATTCAACCTCTCTATCAGGAGGTAATCCTGGCAAATCCTCTGGGAAGACATCAGGGAATTCCCTCACAATAGGAATGTCTTCTAGTTTGAGTTCTTCCAGTTGAGTGCCCATTACCATAGCTAAGAACCCTTCATCACCTTTCCGAAGGAGTCGCTTGGCTTGTATGGCTGAGATTATTTTTGGCGGAGGTAACATTCTGTTGCCACTAAAAGTAAACTCTGGATGACCAGGGATTTGAAATTTTACTGTTTTCTTGAAGCAGTTAACAGTGGCATGGTATGCCGCCAGCCAGTCCATCCCAAGGATCAAGTCAAAATCCTTCATCTCTAGGACCAGTAAATCTGCTTTCATCTCCCTGCCTCTCATATTCAAGATACAATCTTTGCAGATAGAGTTAACTAGAATTACATCTCCACTAGGGATGGAAACACAAAATTCTGTCTCTAATGGCATGCAAATCATTGTATTATTTCTTCTAACAAAATCGACAGATACGAAAGAATGAGTAGCTCCAGGATCAATCAAAACATAAGCATTGGTGGATGAGACTTTAATCATACCTGTCACTACAGTGTTAGAGGCGTTGGCATCCTGTTGTGTAAGAGCATAGACTCGCCCTTGAGTTCTAGGCCTCTGCTGCCCTCCTTGTGGTTGTCCATCTTGAGATACTCGATTTTCTGGTGCTCCCGAAATAGGCTGAGGTGTCCGTTGAGTCTGTTGCCCACTATTATTAGCGCAGATGTCCGCCTTGTGGCCCTGTTGGCCACACGAAAAGCAATTCCCTTCGAACCAGCTGCAATCCTTTCGATAATGGGGGCCGCCACATCTATAGCATCTTATAGTACCTTTTTGTTGAGTTTTATCACTCGCAGTAGTTTGTTTCTTGGGCCTTGATTCAGTATTTCTATCCTGCTCATTTTGAAAACCAACCTGTCTGTTCCTCTTTTTCATAATCTTTTCCCTCTCTTCTTGAGTGTCATTTAAGCCCCTTTCAACTACCAAAGCTTTGTTAACCACATCCTTGTAGGAAGAAAGCTCGAAGGTAGACACCTGTTGTCTGATTCGGGCTCTAAGTCCACTTTCAAACTTCTCTGCTCGTTCTCTTTCATTCTCCACCTGTCCTGGGGCATACCTGGCCAGTTCCTCAAACTTTGCAGCATACTCTGCGACCGTCATATTCCCTTGCTCTAACCGGGTAAACTCTCGAAATTTCTGCCGTCTCACGCTTTGGGGAATATACTTGTCACGGAAAAGCTCCTTAAATCCTTCCCAAGTCAAAGATGTAGCGTTCTGTCCCATCTTTCCTCTTTCCACATTCCACCAAATATCCGCTTCTCCCAGCAGCATAAATGTAGCAAAAGTAACCCTATCCTCATCAGGGCATCTCAGAGCATTGAAAACCTTTTCCATTTCATTCAGCCAAGTCTCAGCCTCTAAAGGGTCAGAAGTGCCTTTAAAAGCTGAAGGTGCAAACTTTTTGAATTCTACCAAACTAACATGATGCTCCTGCCGACTCGTAGCCCCCTGTAGGTTCTGAGGAGTCACATGTTGCTGCTGATGTTGTAACTGTTGCTGCATAAATTGTTGCTGCTGTTCCATGAAGCGTAGTTGCATCTCCATCATTCTCATCATGTCTGATCGGGAAGCAGCTTGTTGTTGCATCATTGCTTGCATCATCTGAGAAGCACTCAGTGGTTCATTAGGCTGAATTCCAGGCTCACCCGAGGTTCCTGTCCTTGGAGTTTCTGGGGTTTCCATCTCCCGAGCACTACCAACAGGGTTGACGTGATGTTCCTGCTGGTGCACACTCCTGGTCGGCGAGGGTGGAGCACCTTCTTGTTGTTCGGAGGGCGTCCAAGCAGCGGTGCCATCGGCAAAGTGAGTCGGCCTCCTATTACGCCCACGTCCACTCCCTCGTGCCATATCAACCTACACAAGTTACTTTTAACGTTTAAAGATTGCAAAGAAAAATGTATCTATGGGGTACTTTAGTAAGTCATTTAATATTCTTCCCCCACTCACTCTCACCTGAACCTAAACCCTAGGATACCTTAACCTTAAGCTCTGATACCACTCTGTCACGCCCCGAACCCAGCACCCGGGTCCGGTACGCGACCGGCCGCATGAGCCCTAGAGCAGTGCCCTAAAGATCATGCAAGGCCTATGATTAACAAAAATTCCAATAAATCCACAAGAAATTGATAATTCAAATAGACAAATCCGACATGTCCAAATAGACAAATTAGTTCAATTACGAGCTCTTCAAATATTCATCGACATCAAGAAGAATAAACAACTAACTAACTAATGACTCTGGTACTTGCACTCTGCGCCCAACCCATCCATGTATGCATCCTGCATCTCTGAAAGAGAAAGAAGAAGGGGGTGAGCTTTACAGCCCAGTAAGAACCCCTACACATCCATACCAACACAATAGTAATATGAATTTTGAAAACCACGGCAAAACGATGCAAACTTCATGAGATCATAAATCGGCCATCAAAAGACTCAAGTAATCAATATAAGTTTGTACGTCAAACAAACATCAATGAAAGTCCAGTCACACAAGAATGATATAGCATAGGATAACTCATATATATTCATTACTGTGTTCATTTTTTTTTTTTTCCATTCTATATTAACTTGATCCGGATCAATTATCTTTCCGACTTTGGGCCAAATCCCGGTCACGTTTCCAGCCCGTGACAGGGCAAACCAATAGTGTCACACTTAGAGCCTGTGACGGGCAAACCAACATTGTCACACTTAGAGCCTGTGACGGGCAAACCAATAGTGTCACACTTAGAGCCTGTGACGGGCAAACCCATAATAACGAGACGGCCCAAAGTCAATGTTCATTTAATCAATTTCACATCCACACATCAATCCCTTTTATTTACAACTATAGACTAATCCGGTCACGTTTCCAGCCCGTGACGGGGCAACCAATATTAACAAGGTTAGTCTATAGCACCACATCCATAAATCCAATTATACAGGTGTAGGTTATGCACATGCATACAACATAATATCAATCACAAGCCAACACAATCAAAATATAGTTTAATATAACAATTTTGATTTGTCTGGATCATAGCATATTAATTCAGATCGTAGCATATTATACATATATAAGTATAAAAATATTTATATTTTGCAGGATTGGCGTACAAGGATTCTTACCCTTTATTGAAAACTCCGACAAGTAATCACCCGCCCTCACGGTGATCTATGAACCGGAATGCTCAGGACTCTGCTCAGCGTCCTCTCGTCCAATAGATTGTTCCCCTACAGAACCAAGTCATTATTAAAATTTGTCAAAGATATAAGATGATCTAGGACCCCTGTTTAATCCTCTAAAGGGTCCTCTAAAATCTAGCATCCCAAGACTATCTAGAGTCCTCAAGGCCATGATCTTCCCGGATCCAATAGTAAAAAGGAAACCAAACAACAAATAGACAAATAATATAATAAAAGGGTTATTTAATAAGAGAAAGAGAGGGGAAAGACCCTCTCTCTTCCTCTCTTCTTCCTTCTTCCCGTCGGAAAGGGGAGAAGGGGAATCGGCCGCTGGTGGCCCACGGCCGGCGACGCCCCCCTGGTCGTCGGCCTGTGGCGGTGCCGGTGGTGCCACGCCCGGCGACGGCCGGCTGGAACGGAAGAAGGAACCAAGCCGCCGAAGCGAGTTCGGTTCTTCTAAATCCGGCGACCGGCCATTTCCCAAGGAAATAGCAACCATAGATGGAGGAGAAGGAGGAGAGAGAGCTCACCTTGCCTCCGGCGAGATCCTCCCGACCGGATCGACGACGACCGCTCCGGTTCCTCCCGCGGCACGGTAAAACCCAATCTCCCTTCTCTTTTTTTTTCTTTTTTTTTTTCGGTGTGTGTGTGGAAGCCCTCGGTTGATGCCCTAGGGGAAGAGAGATGGGAGATCTTCCTGATTTGGTAGGATTTTTATCACCCTAAAATCTCTCTTCCGGTGGATTCGGGAGGGGGAGAAAATTTGAAAACAGGGGAGGGAGGATACTCTGATCGGGAGACTCCCTCCCCTCTTTTTTTGTATTGGGCCGCCTTATTCAGAGGCCGGCCCAATCCTAAGTGGGTCTTCACAAGTACATATGGGATCAAAGGCGATGAACGAGAGAACTAGGACTTGAGAGCGATCCTCATTTTTTTATAAATAAAATGCTATGTATTTCACAAAGATCAACTTAAATTTTTGTTGGAATTTGTATTTTGAATTTTTATCATTTTAAGAAATTTGAAGTATCTTAGTTTAGCTGGATGATACTATCTGAAATTTTTTTCTTAGATCTTCCATGTCCTACATATCAAATCTCTTATGGGGATGCTCACGTGCTCATTTATGCTAGTTGGACGGGAGTGACAACCTGCTTGCGTTCCTTGCTTCTATACTCCAGTTAGAGGGCACTGGAAGAGTAGCAAGCTGAGGGAGGCCATAGCCCCAGATGACTGCAAGCCTACTGTTCGGCAAATTCTCGGAACGCGCTTTAGAAAAGGTTGGAGCAAAGATGGCAGCAGCTGGCAGGCCAACTGGCTCGCAGTGATGAATTTTGCATCCGACAAAAGTCGCTAAAGACTACTAACTATGTTCGATGATTTGCTTCAAAATCGTTGTTGCAGACCAGACATGCACGTCACCTGGAACGTATACCGGCTCATGTTACGTGCTTGCGGTTCTTGGTGAACGACGCTCTCTCATGTTTTCCACATCACGGTGCAAACTTGTAGTTGATTCTAGCCATATTGTCTGGTGCCAATTTATTTCGAACTAAGGTGGAATAGTTTATCCCCCACTTCTCTCTCCAACTTATTCCCAATCATTTGTTTCTCGAGCCAGATGCATCACTAATATGGTTTTGCCGACTCTTCCCCGCCGACGCTATCAAAAAGCGTCGGCGAATCTTTATCTACTGCACCTTTGGGCTTCTCCGTTCTTCTTTCTGCTACTCTTTGGCGTGGGGTGTTGGGAGGGAGAGGATGGGGATCGATCTGAACACGATCGAGGAGGAGGAGGAGGAGGAGGCGGGCCCGCGTCGCCGAGCAAAGGAAAGGAGCGGGGCGCAGCTCCTCTTCCAAAAACAAGGAAAGGAGGCGGCACAGCTTTTCCACGGAGAGGGATGTAAGGAGTCACAGCTACTCCAACGAGAAAGAAGCGAGGAGAGCCAGTTTCTCCGTCGAACGTAGGAGAAGATGGAGCTTCTCCGTTGACAAAGGAGGCCTCATTCCCGAAGAAGAGAATGCCTTTCGTGAAGGGAAGGAGGAGAAGAAAGAAGAAGACAGCTCAGCGGAGGGAGAGGAAGCGAGAGAGACCGAGGCAATAGAAAAGCCAGAGGCTACAGAAGTGGGAGAAACCGAAGTAATTAAATGGAGAAGAAGGAAGAATAGAAGAGGCGGACGGCAAGGGAGAGGAAGGAGTTGAAGGTGAGGAGGCGGGGAAGAGAAGAGAGCTGAGTATTTTTTTAATTCCTTTGCTTTCGAAAGCCATTAATGCATCTGTTTTTAATTTTTTTTAAAAAAAACAGGTTGCTAACGCAAGCGTCGGCGTTGAGTATTTTCGCGACGCTTTCCTTAGCGTCTGAAAAGTCCTTTTTGTGCCGACGCTTTCTCTTAGCGTCGGCAAAAATCGGACCCACGCCCACCTGCCCGACGTCTGACCCACGCTTTGTGGTGCGTGGGCTGGAAATTCGCCGACGCTTAAAAGCGTCGGTAGAGACCAAAAAAACCGTCGGGAGATATCCTTTCTTTTGTAGTGATGCATCCTTTGGTTGTTTGAACCATGCCGCACACTTCGCTGCTGACCGAGCAAGGATTGATCATGTGATTGCTTATTATTTTGATCCAGGACTGGTACTTGTCTGACCATCATTCGGTTCCTCCAGAAAATTTTCCGAGCTGATCTCCATGACGTACGTTTTAGTAGGAGCCTCCATGAATAAATAGTAAGCCCGATCTGGTCATGACACCTTGTCCTGACCCCATCGTCAATGTGGGTATGTAGTTGGGTGCCGGGCTAAAATGTTGGTCCGAATCCAAAGAGCACAATCCAAGTTGGTTTGATGGACTAGGCCTTGATCAATCTTAGGCCGGGTATTACAGTGTCCGCCCTCTGACGCAAAGACACGGCGTCCGAGTACTCAATCATCAAGTTGTGGATTAGGTTGATCTCTAAATTGGATTTGAGATTATTATAAAAGGAAGTCAATGTGGCTTCATCAAGCCACGACGAGTAGAGTCTTCTTCCTCCTACAATACCTTTCTTTACTTCGGGAAGTTCTCACTGTAAGGTTTTCTAGCTGGAAAGACATGGAGCATATGCTTTCCCGTTGAGTTGAGTCTTCTTCCTCCTACAATACCTTTCTTTCCACTACAAGAAACTTGGATATTAGCAACGCTTTTTTTGGCTATTAGCGACGCTTAAAAGCGTCGGTAGAAACTGTTGCTGGAAATTGGACCCGGGGGCAGTCTTCGGTCGAGGAGAGGGAGCGGCGATGAGTTCTCACGGCGGGGCGGCGGTCCGTCGGCGAGCGGCGTCCTCCGTCTGGGGCGGTCGGAGAGAAGGGGCGGCAGGTCCTCGTGGCGAAGCGGCGATCCGTCAGTTGGCGGCGTCCTCCGTCCGGGTGCCTGCACACGAACCGGTGGCCGGGTTTTCCGGCGCCGGCCCTCCGACGCTCAAGTCAGGGAGGGGGCAAATAGTGTAGAAAGGGAGATAAATAATGTCTGTAGAGTGTATCAATCTTCCAACCCCCTCCTGAGAGGCCAAGGCTCCCTTTTATAGGCGGGGGTCGGTTTACCTGCGATGTAACAGGGCGAGGCCGTAGTACGGCTCGGCATGTTGTTCAGGTCGGCGCATGGTCAGGCGAATCATTGCTCTGATGTCGGCGGTGAGGGCGTCGTATAACCCGAACTAGCACGCTGTCAGACGAATTATTGCATTGGTGTCGGAGGTATGGCCGAGATCGGAGACTTATCATAGTTGACTAGACTCTGCTGGGCTGATTTGCCGTGGAGAGCTGAGAGTCCGTAGATGACAGGAGCCATGCGCATTTATGGTGGAGTAAGCCGGAGATCCGCATTTATTGTGGAGTAAGCCGGAGATCCGCATTTATTGTGGAGTAAGCCGAAGATCCGCATTTATTGTGGAGTAAGCCGGAGATCCGCATTTATTGTGGAGTAAGCCGGAGGGTTACAGCGACCATGCGCAATAAATGCCAGAGGGGCGTCAGGGTATGGTCCTCGGCCAGACCTCTGAGGCGCACGGCCGTAGTAGGTGGCTGACAAGAGTAGACCTCGAACATCGGGGTTTTTCTTAGGTCGGAGGTCTCGAGGTCGGGCGTTCCGAAGTCGGACGCCGACTTCGGCCGTCCGGGGTCGGAAGTTGTACAGCTTCTTAGGGGCATTTATGTCATTTGGGAAAAAATCTTATTCCCCCCAACATTACCCCCCGACTTCCGAGTTCGAGCGACTTGTGGGCTCGGACGTGGGAAGTAAAGTCTGTCACTGAGGTTGGGGGGCGAGTCTCGTCCGCCCCCTTGTGCTTCTCGGAGCTTTCATGGTGAAACCTGCGCCCTTTGGCATCTCGAGGCTGCTTTATTCAGTGAGCTTACGATGAAGCTCGTATCATTACGCTTCTTGAAGCGGAGGTGGCGTCTCTTGAATCGCCAGGATCGCCTTACGGCGGATTAATGATGGGGGTCCTCGAGCTCGTCGAGGCGGTGCCTCAATCCCGTAATCGAGGCTTCTCGCTCATTAATGAGTGTGCCGTTACGGGGTTTAAAACGGACACGCGGCGTGACCCAAGGTCGGACGCTTCCGATTTCGTGTTACTGGATCACAATTCCGGAGAGGTGGAGGCCACATCGAGGCTCCACGTGTCCCAGATCTTATTAAATGAGGGGAGCGGGGCGGCGTCCGCTCGTTCCTCAAGACGATTTGATTTTGCAGACCCATGATGAGGCCCCGAGATCCGACGGGACAACGCTTCGATTTCGTACCCGATTTATTAATCCGGAGTGAATACGGTGCCTCGGCTTCCGAGGTCGACACGTGGCGCAACCCGATCGGGGGATGGGAACCGACCCCATCGATCTGGGCCGTCAGGGGGGTCTATATAAACCCCTCGAGGTTGCCCTAAAGGTCTTGTTTGGCTGCTTCTTATTTTCGTTGCCTTTCTCCCTTGCTTCCTTTCTCAACCGAACCTTGCCGTCGGTGCCCGGAGCGATTTCCGGCGATGTCCAGTAGGTTTTCACCCTGTTTTCACTAGGGTTTCCTCTTTTCTTCTCCTCACTAGCTTCCATTTTCCGCTTTTTTTAACTTTTATTTCGTTCTTCTGTGGGAATGGGTTTGGGTCCTGAGGAAGTGGGATCGAGCCTGTCGGGGGAGGAGTTGGAGCTGATCCGCTCCCGGTTCTTCTTCCAGCCCGGGTTTCGTCTTGAAACTGCGGGGCCGGAGGACAGGGTGACGCAGCCGCCCCCAGGTCGGATCGCGGTCTACCGCGAGACACTTTGGGCTGGCCTGCGTTTTCCCGCCCATGAGTTCGTGAGCCAGCTGCTGGCCGAGTACCAGCTCGTCCCGGCGCAGTTGGCTCCGAACTCGTGGAGGACCATAATCGGGTTTTTGTCCCTGTGCCTCGGGCACGGGATCCCGATCTCGGTAGGCCTCTTCCGCCGGTGTTTTCTGTTAAAGAAGAACCCGGCGGATGCAGGGTGGCTATACTTCGCCTTTCGGGGCGGTATGTCACTCTTCCAGGGTGCCCCTTCCTCGATTCATGAGTGGAAGGGGAAGTTTTTCTTCCTGGCGTCCGAGGCGCCTTGGGGGTTCGACCCGAGGTGGGGGAACCCTCGGTTGAAGACCCTCAATAAGCTCTCCGAGCCCTCGAGGAGGGAGCTGAGGACCCTGGACTCCGTGCGAGCCCTCGGGAGGGGCAACGACCTGACCGAGCTCCTGCGGGAGGACGCCCTGGCGAGCGTAGGTCTGAGCTCGGCGCGCCCCGAGGGTAAGGGTGGTTACATTATTTTATTTTTTCTTCGTTCTTTGCTTTTACTGTCACTGGTCTGACACTTAACGAAATTTTGATTTCAGATATTCCCCGCCTGCCGACCAGCAACACATCACTTTTCTCTCGCCTGAGGAGGCGAGAGGCCGAGGCCGGGGGAGCTAGGCCCCAGCCCCGGAAGAGGGCGAGGTCGGACGGCGCCTCCAGTTCAGCCGGCACGAGTGGCCCCGAGGCGGGGGCCCCTGCAACTGACCCGAGGCGGGAGCGGGTCGTTAGTGATGCGGGCCCGTCGGCCCCTCCTTGCCCTGCCCCCCTTGCCCAGCGGGGGGAGTCGTCCATGGCCCCGCAGCAGCCAGAACCCGGGCTTGCTCGAGGCCCCGAAGCGAGCGGCTCCGGGACCTCGGGCCCGGTCGTGCCGAGCTCTTCCCGGGCTTTCCGAGAAGAGTCGGTCGAGCCAGACTCCCCTATTCCCGAGGGGAGCTCGGCCTTTCAGGATGCCGAGGTCGCGCGCTCCATGTTGCGGCGTGCGGTACTTCCAGCGGACCGGGCCGTGTTCCGGAATGTTTCGCTGGAGGAGGTCGTTGGCAGCGCTTACTGCAACACCGCCCGGGTAAGCTTCCTTCTTAATTTCCTTGAGTTACTAGCGTACTTGTGTGCTTTTCAACTCACAATACCCTCGTTTCTTTCTTTTCAGCATATTCTCGAGCTCGACACCTTGGCGTTCATCGCCCACGGGTGTCGGGAAGAAGTCCGACAGCTCGGCCGACAGCTGGAGCCGACCAAGAAAAGAGTCGCCGAGCTGGAGGCGGCGTTGGCCGCGGCCGAGGCTCGGTGGGCGGCCACCGAGGCTGAGCGCCTCGCTATGGCGGAGGGGCTCGGGGAGGAGAAGGCCGCCCACGCCCTAACCAGGTCAGCCTTGCGCGGCACGGAGGCGCGCTTAGGGGAGGTCCAGGCCGAGGTCGCGGCCCTCAAGTATGAGGACGGGGTCTCCCGCCTCCGAATCGAGCAACTTGAGGCCCGGGAGAGGAGGGCACTCGAGCGAGCCGAACATGCCGTGGAGCTCTTCAAGGAGTCGCAAGAGTTCCGCGACATGTTGGAGGAGGAGACAGTGGACGGGTTCCTCCGAGGTTTCGAGAACTTCCGGGCTCAGATGCGCCGGTACTTCCCTCAGTACGACCTCTCGACGGTCCGTCCGAGGGAGGACCTGGGCCTGGGGTCCGACGTGGAAGCCCTCCCCGCCATTTTGACATCCGAGGCGGGGATATACGAAGAAGACCCCGCCGAGCCTTCGACGGGGGCGGCCGAGGCGGTTGGCACCATAGAGGCGGCTCCGGCGGCCGAGACGGACGCCGTCCCGGAGGCGGTACCCGAGGCCCCTGCCCCCGACCCCGAGCCTATGCCGGCTGAAAACCTCGAGATCATCAATGTGCCGGACGACCCCCCGGACGTTGCTCCCGCCGCTTAGGACTTAGCGTATTTTTCCTTTCTTTTTCATTGTATCCGAGGTCGGCTCTTAAATGGTCGACCTCCAATTTTGTAATCGGCCTTCGGCCTTCTGTTAATGAAAAACACTTTCATCATTATGTGTTTGCCTTTCTTTTTTGTTGCGAACGAGGCTAGAGCCTTAGCTAACTGACTCGACGACCTCTAACTTCACATCTTAGTTTTCGGTTTGCTTAACGAAGTTGTCCCCTTTTCCCGGGCTATGTCTTACCCTTCTCGGGTTCCAGTCATTCCGACCAAAAGGAGCTCCGAGTCTTAGGTTTTTTAGAAAATTCCTCTAAGTCCCATAGCTCGGATCTAAGAATCGTGGAAGTCATCACGTTTAGCCTTTAGAGAAATCCCAAGGCATCGAGGTCGGGCCTTAGCCCTTCAAGTAAGACCGGACTAGGTCTATGCCTGCTGCTATTCGGAGATTTCAGTCGGGTTTCCGAACTTAACTCCGAACCCCTCGTAGGGAGCGCGGGCTAATAAGTAAGTCATCGTCGAAGGTTTTCGTAGTTATCGTTCTCGGACTCTGCCGAGATCTCGGTGAGCAAGGCTGGGATTTCCAAAAATTGCCTTGGTATCCATGTTTGGCTGATACACTCGTGGTCGGGACCACTTTCTCAGCTAGATGTCGGAGTTTACGTAGAAGAGCCGAGTTGGGCCCTAATTTATGAAGCCTTCGTACAGATTGCGGAGACTTGATGAACGGAGCCTGCATAATGTAGTTAGGGGGTCGATCTTAAGCCGACCCATTGGAGAGGCCCGACTTTGGGGCGAGATAAGACTCCAACGTTGGGATTCCGCTCAACAATATGTAGATAAAATTTAACAAGGAGGGCGTCTAGCTGGATGTACCTCTTGCATTCTCCGAGTCACGCTTCGCATGGTGGAGTAGGTTGCCTCCTTTCCTCGTTGACCTCTGGAGTCATTTTGACTTAAAGGGGGGCTCGGGATTCTCACGGACCCAACAGCGCCCACCGAGGTTGAGAGGATTTGGCGAGGCTTTATTGAATTGTAGCTCTCTGCGAGGTCGAGGGAGTTTCAGACCCCATGGTAAGACCTCGGGCGCCTCAACCTTGGTCGAGGGATCTTGCGTCAGGTCGGCGAGTCCGTGGACGCTTTGCTGACCTGTGGTGCCTCCCGTGGCCGAGGGAGTTTGGGACTCTACGGTCGACCCTCGGGGCATCCCGACCTTAGTCGAGGGATCGTTCGTCAGGTCGGCGAGTCTGGGCACGCTCTACCGACCTGCGACGCTTTTCGAGGTCGAGGGAGTCTGGTTCTCTACGGTCGACCCTCGGGGCATCCCGACCTTAGTCGGAGAATAGCTCGCTTCGGGGATCGGAGATCGTCGACCGCTCCCGGGGGTCCACTTCGTGGCGCCCCGGGTGGAGCCACCCTTTCCACCCCTTACGGCTTCTTCCCGAGGTCGAGGGAGTCTGGTTCTCTACGGTCGACCCTCGGGGCATCCCGACCTTAGTCGAGGGATCGTTCGTCAAGTCGGCGGGTCTGGGCACGCTCTACCGACCTGCGACGCTTCCCGAGGTCGAGGGAGTCTGGTTCTCTACGGTCGACCCTCGGGGCATCCCGACCTTAGTCGAGGGATCGCTCGCTTCGGGGATCGGGGATCGTCGACCGCTCCCAGGGGTCCACTTCGTGGCGCCCCGGGTGGAGCCACCCTTTCCACCCCTTACGGCTTCTTCCCGAGGTCGAGGGAGTCTGGTTCTCTACGGTCGACCCTCGGGGCATCCCGACCTTAGTCGAGGTAGGAGAACGAGCCGAGCTCGTCTGGTCAGAGAGGACCGTGCTCATAGGGGGAAGTTGATGGAGAACGAGCCGAGCTCGTCTGGTCAGAGAGGACCGTGCTCATAGATGGAAGTTGATGGAGAACGAGCCGAGCTCGTCTGGTCAGAGAGGACCGTGCTCATAGATGGAAGTTGATGGAGAACGTGTGGAGTGACTGATTAAAACCCCGTTTGATTTTGATGAGCTCAAAGCATTTGAGTATATCGTGTGATTACTAATGAATTCAATTGAGTGTTTCAGTGAAAATCCTGCTCAAGTGTTTCTAGACATGGTTTACAGTATTTTGGATAAGTTAAGAAGTCTGCTGAACCAATGTCTGAGACTCGAGTCGACTCCCGAGTTTCACGAGTCGACTCCAAGCGTATCAAGGTCACTGGCACGAGCTCGAGTCGACTCCTAATCAGTATGAGTCGACTCCGACTGAAAACAGACAGAAGGATAGAAGAGCAGTCTTTCAGATCTGAGATTCGAGTCGACTCCAGTGGAACGCGAGTCGACTCCCAGCGGTACACAAAGAAAGAGTCAGAGAGTATTTTATGGACTCTGAGATTCGAGTCGACTCCAGTGGAACGCGAGTCGACTCCCACCGGTGCACAAAGAAAAAGTCAGAGAGTGTTTTATGGACTCTGAGATTCGAGTCGACTCCCGCATTACGCGAGTCGACTCCAAGATTGTGCGACCATCAACAGAGAAAACCATGTTACTGCCACTGAGATTCGAGTCGACTCCCAGACAGCTCGAGTCGACACCAAGACAAGCTTCACGTCAAAAGGCAGAAGACCAACTTTCGGAAACTGAGAGCCGAGTCGACTCCAAGGAAGTTCGAGTCGACTCCAAGACTGGATGAGCCAAAAGACAGAGAATCGGGAGTTCGGGCTCTGAGATTCGAGTCGACTCCCAGGACAGTCGAGTCGACTCGAGAGGGCAAAATTCAAATTTGTATCCACGGTCTACAGAGGAAAAGCCGACTCCAAAATTGCCAGGTCAGCGCCAGAAGTTGGCGAGTCGACTCCGGGCCAAGACGAGTCGACTCCCAGTCGTGACGGCAACTTTAATTCAAACTTGGAACAGTTGCCGAGTCGACTCCTGAAAAGCTTGAGTCGACTCCCGCTACAGCCGAGTCGACTCCTGATCGCGCGAGTCGACTCCAACCCACCAACGGTCACATTGTCAGGCTGCGCAGAGTGTGCAGAACGGCCAGAAAAAGTGGAGTAACGGCTAGTTTCCGTGGGGGTTGGCTTAAATAGCCACAGAAGACTGTAGCAAAATAGAGAACATACATTCCACTCCAAGCATTCAAGTCTTCAAGCTTTGCAAGTGCTCTTCAACGAGAAAAAGGGGAGATCAGCATTTACTGCGCCACCAACTTCTCCCCAGCATTCAAAGCTTCCTCCTCCTACATTCAAGTCGATCACTCATCCAAGAGGAGACCAGAGTCAAGAAGCCATTCCTCTACTTAAGCTTAAAAGCGTTTGAGGGCTTCTAAACTCATCCTTGAATATATTGTTTCATACCTGCTTTTGAGAAGCTTATTTTCTGTTTTCTTTCTACTACGTGTATTTACTTGGTTCAATTGGGGGATTGAATCAAGGGGATAAAGGTTAGTTGGTGAGCCAGTTTTAAAACCAACGTGTGAAAGGGTTTGATTGTGAGCCCGGGAAAACAATCGGGGTTGGTTCTAGTCGGTGAGCCTGGGAAAACCGACCGAGTTCGTTGTTAGCTCGTAAAACAACAAGTTTGGTTGTGAGCTTGCAAAACAACCGGCTGTAATCCAAGGGGGTTATAGTGTATTCCCAAGAGAAACTTGGGGAGTGGACGTAGGAGCAAGGGATAGCTCCGAACCACTATAAAACTTGTGTTTGTGATTGATTGTCTCTTCCTCTTCTCATTTCATATTGCTCACAGCACATAGTAATTAATTAAATAACTTGGCATAGTTTTTAATTAATCATCCATAACGTTTTAAATTATCCAAATTGTTTTAAAACCCAATTCACCCCCCCCTCTTGGGTTGTCTATCTGGGCAACAGGTGGTATCAGAGCCAAAAACTCTTCCACTCAAGAGTTAAAAGATCAAAATGACAACCCCATTTGGATCTTCTCACATTGAGGGTCAGTCCACCCAAAGACCCCCTTTCTTCAATGGATCCGACTACTCATACTGGAAGGCTAGGATGAAAATATTCATCCAAGCCCAAGACTATGAGATGTGGACCATTGTTGTAAATGGCCCATACATCCCATCCATATATATAGATGGTGTCAAGGTACCCAAACTAGAAACGGATTGGGATGAACATGACATGAGGAAGGCACAATTAAACTCTAAAGCAATGAATGTCTTCTATTGTGCCTTAGACCGTAATGAATTCAATAGGATTTCAACTTGTAATTCAGCAAAAGAAATTTGGGACAGACTTGAAGTGACCCATGAGGGCACGAATCAAGTCAAGGAATCCAAAATAAACATCTTGGTTCATAAATATGAACTATTTAAAATGGATTCAAATGAAACTATCACATCCATGTTCACTAGGTTTACTGATATTGTCAATGGCCTAAAAAGCCTTGGCAAGAACTATACTAACAGTGAGCTTGTCAGGAAAATCCTTCGATGTCTACCGAGGTTGTGGGAAGCTAAAGTGACAGCGATCCAAGAAGCTAAAGACTTGAACAAGCTTCCACTTGAGGAGCTCCTTGGATCCCTGATGACTCACGAACTCACCATGAAACAACACGAGGAAGAGTCTTCCCATAAGAAAAAGGTAATAGCTTTAAAATCTACTTCTTCTAACAAGGACTTATCTTGCAGCAGCAGCAGTGAAGAAGAAGAAGATGAGGAAGATGGTGGTGAGGCTCTTCTTGTGCGCAAATTCAAGAAATTCATCAACCACAAGAAGTCCTATCATCAAAGGAGAGGGCCCTCAAATTTCTACCGGAAGGACAAAGGTAAGGAAAGAGAAAACGAGGGGATTGGATGTTACGAGTGCAAGAAGCCGGGTCACATAAGAGCTGAATGCCCCTTACTGAAGAAGGGGAGTAAGTACAAGAAGAAGAAAGCTCTTGTCACTACACTATCCGACTCCGACTCATCATCCTCCTCTTCTGACGAGGAACAAGAAGAAAAGGCCAATTTCTGCTTCATGGCCAACGAAGACGAGGTAACTTCCGATACGCATCCTGATTTTTCTTTTGATGAACTTTATGATGCGTTCAATGAATTAATGATTGAGTATAAGAATATAAATGTTAAAAACAGAGAACTAAAAGTAACTAATCAAACTTATATTCATAAGCATGATTCATTAATTAAGGATAAAGATAATCTTACCAAAGAAAATCTAGAACTTAAGACAAGCAATCAACTTTTAATTAAGAAGACTAACACCTTAACTAAAGATAATGAAAAACTAACTAAGGAACTTTCAAACCATAAACAAGTCTTAAACAAGGATCTAACAAAAGAACTAAATGATTTAAAAACAGAAAATCAAACATTAACTAAAGAACTTAACAAATACAAACCCTTAGTTGAAAAATTTACATATAGTTCAGAAAAGTTAAACATGATACTAAATAGTCAACGTGCAGTATTTAATAAAGCAGGCTTAGGGTACAAACCAAGGAATAAGCAAAAACTTCTTAGTAATTTCTTTGTTAAAGCTGGGGAAACAAAAACTAAGAAAATCACCTGTTTCTGTTGTGGAAATATAGGACATAAAGCAAATACATGTGACTATAGGAAAAGGAAAACTAAAAGAAAAATTAAAAGGGTATGGGTTCCAAAAGGAACCAACTTGACTAACCATGAAGGACCCAAGAAAACTTGGGTACCTAAGATGACATGATTTGCTTGTGTAGGAGTGTCTTGCAGCCAAGGTCAACAAAAATTGCTGGTATTTGGATAGTGGCTGCTCAAGGCACATGACGGGTGATAAAGACCAATTTTTCACCCTTGAAGCTAAGAAGGGAGGTGTTGTGACGTTTGGAGACAACAACCAAGGTCACATCATTGGCATTGGTAAAGTTCAAATCACCCCTTCTACTTTTATAGATAATGTTAGATATGTTGATGGTCTTAAACATAACTTGTTAAGCATTAGTCAATTATGTGATAAAGGATATGATGTTATGTTTAAACCATCACTATGTATTGTAACAAATCCTAATGATAATAGTTTGGTCTTTAAAGGGATTAGACGTGGAAATGTATATGTTGTAGACCTAGAAGATCTTGCAAAACATAACCAATGTCTAGTTGTAAATGAAACCAAAGAAAATGATGCTAGTTGGTTATGGCACCGTAAGTTAGGTCATGCAAGCATGGACACAATAACTAAACTAGTTAAAAGAGACTCCGTGATAGGTTTGCCAAAATTAAAATTTGAAAAGAACAAAATCTGTGAAGCATGTCAATTTGGCAAACAATCTAGGAATTCTTTTAAATCCATAAAATGTGTCTCTACCTCTAGGCCTCTAGAATTATTACATATGGACTTATTTGGTCCTACTAGAACAACAAGCCTAGGTGGAAATAAATATGGTCTAGTTATAGTAGATGATTACTCTAGGTACACATGGGTCATGTTTCTAGCGCATAAGGATCAAGCATTTTCTATGTTTAAGAAGTTCCACAAGGAAGTAACAAATGCTAGAGAATCCTCAGTTATAGCTATTAGAAGTGACCATGGTACCGAATTCGAAAATCAATTATTTGATGAATTTTGTAGCAAAAAGGGGATAACCCATAATTTCTCAGCACCTAGGACACCACAGCAAAATGGAGTTGTTGAAAGGAAAAATAGAACACTAGAGGAAATGGCTAGAACGATGTTATGTGAAAGTAACCTCCCTAAGTATTTTTGGGGAGAAGCCATTAATACTTCTTGCCATATATTAAATAGAGTTCTATTAAGACCCATCATAAAGAAAACACCATATGAACTGTGGAAAAACAGAAAACCAAAGGTTAACTATTTTCATGTTTTTGGATGTAGGTGTTTTGTACATAATAATGGGAAAGATAATCTAGGGAAATTTGACCCTAAATCTGATGAAGGAATATTCCTAGGTTATTCTACAACTAGTAAAGCCTATAGAATCTTTAATAAAAGAACTCTAGTTATAGAAGAATCCATACATGTTGTTTTTGATGACTCTAGTGACATCTCATCTAGTAAGAAGGTTAATTTTGATGATGATATTGAAATACTTGAAGAAAAGATAGATGAGATGGGATTACGAGATGATAATCAAAAGTTGATTGAAGGAGAATCATCAAACCAAGAGCCTATAGTGGATCATGGGCTAACTAAAGCTTGGAGGTATGCTCACGGGCATCCTAAGGAACTAATTCTAGATGATCCATCACAACCGGTTAGGACTAGAGCATCCCTTAGGAATATGAATAATCATCTAGCCTTTGTTTCACACTTTGAGCCCAAACATATAGAAGAAGCCGAAAATGATGTAAATTGGATAAATGCAATGCAAGAAGAACTAAACCAATTTACTAGAAACAAAGTGTGGGATCTAGTAGAGAGACCTTCTGAATATCCAATTATTGGTACAAAATGGATATATAAAAATAAGCTAGATGAAAATGGAATTGTTATACGGAATAAGGCTAGACTAGTAGCAAAGGGTTATAATCAAGAAGAAGGTATAGACTTTGATGAAACCTTTGCTCCCGTAGCTAGACTTGAGGCTATTAGACTATTATTAGCATATGCATGCTCTAAAGATTTCAAACTATTTCAAATGGATGTAAAGAGTGCATTTTTAAATGGGTATATTAATGAGGAGGTGTATGTAGAACAACCTCCTGGTTTCGAAAATCATCAATACCCTAATCATGTGTATAAACTAAACAAAGCACTTTATGGGTTAAAACAAGCACCTAGAGCATGGTATGAGAGACTTAGTAAATTCCTATTAGAACATGAATTCTCTAGGGGAAATGTAGACACAACATTATTTCTGAAAAGACAAAATAAGGATATGTTGTTAGTACAGATTTATGTTGATGATATCATTTTCGGTGCCACTAACAATCGCCTCTGCGAAGAATTTGCTGATTTGATGCAGAGTGAGTTTGAAATGAGCATGATGGGAGAACTGAACTACTTCCTCGGGCTTCAAATCAAACAATCTGAAGAAGGCATCTTCATCAATCAAGTAAAATATATCAAGGAGATGCTCAAGAAGTTTGATATGGAGGGAAACAAATCAATCAGCACCCCCATGAGCTCATCATGTAAGTTAGACCAAGATGAATCAGGTAAATCCGTCGATCAAAAACTTTATAGAGGTATGATAGGTTCTTTACTGTATCTTACTGCAAGTAGACCTGATATTATGTTTAGTGTGTGCATGTGTGCTAGATATCAGGCTAATCCTAAAGAATCACACCTAGCTGCAGTTAAAAGAATCTTTAAATACTTAATAGGAACTAAGAACATAGGACTGTGGTACTCTAAAGAATCTAGCCTAAACTTAATAGGGTACACAGATTCAGACTTCGCTGGATGTAAACTTGATAGAAAAAGTACCAGCGGGTCTTGTCAATTTCTAGGAGAAAACCTAATCTCATGGTTTAGCAAGAAACAAAACTCGGTTGCATTATCCACTGCAGAAGCTGAATATGTTGCAGCCGGGAGTTGTTGTGCTCAAATCTTATGGATTAAACAACAATTAGAAGATTATGGCATTAAACAAGATGAAATCCCCATTAATTGTGATAACACAAGTGCCATAAATCTAACTAAAAATCCAATTCAACACTCAAGAACTAAACACATTGAGATAAGACATCACTTCATAAGAGATCATGTATTGAATGGTGATGTGTCACTCCACTTTGTGTGTACTGATAATCAATTAGCAGATATTTTCACAAAAACCCCTAAGTGAAGAGAGATTTAGTGTGCTTAGAAGGGGATTAGGAGTGATTGATCCATCCTAGTGGGAGTTACCACTAGATTAATTGATTTTGATGATGAGAATGAGGTTAAAAGAGAGTTTCTATTCAATGATCATCATATCAGTCCTTAATTAGGTGATTTTCCCTCATTTGGCGCGATTATAGCAAGAGTTTTAAGTGCGTGCCAAGGTTAGAGACGACTCGAGTAAGTTTCAGAGCCGGCTCCTAAGGGGGAGTCGACTCGCGCATTTGCGGGAGTCGACTCGCAAAGCTGGCAGCAAAAGGGGAGTCGACTCGCGCATATTCTGGAGTCGACTCGAGGTCGAGTCGACTCGCGACTCAGGGGAGTCGACTCGCAGTCGGGATCCGACTTTTTAACCCTAGGTTTGTCGTTTCGCAAACACTTTTCCTCAAGCCGCCACTGTTCACAAAGCCCTAGAGCCGACTCCTAGGTCATCCCCGATCGTCTCCAAGCCTTTTCCCGTCGATTCTTCGCCGGACATTGAGTTTCCATCCGTTCCTAGGTCATTTCCGGTCCGTCCCGAGCTTCCTCTGTCCGTCCTTCATCGTCCTCAAGGTATTTTTATTCCCGTTTAGGTCAAGATGCCTCGTAAGGCCGTCGTTAGGAAGAGGTCCCGTCCCGCGGCCGTTCCCGAGCGGCGCTCCAAGGCGCGGCATGATCCCGCGAGGCAACCACCTCCGGATCGTTCCCCGCCTAGGGAGGTTCATGTTAGGCCATTGGCCGGGAAGGCCGTCTCCACCGGGAGGTATGTCGATTTTGACTTCCTCTCCCGGGAAGGGTTCACCATAGGCGATAGGCTTAGAGCCCAGGGTCTAGAGTACTTCCTCACCTTGGACCTTCCCACCTATCCTGGCCTAGTTCAAGAGTTCTATAGTACCGTCCATCGGGGAGATGGAGGTATTGAGGGCACGGTATTAGGTGTCCCATTACGTGTCACGGAGGATCTCGTTGCCCATATCCTCCACCTCCCACTGGTAGGGGTAGCTCCTGCACATCCTGAGGATAGATTTGAGGCCCTTACGATCGTCTTAGGGCAGCCACCTCAGTCCCCCCTAGATGAGGTATCTGCTAGCTCACTTCCTATTGAAGTGAGAATCCTCTTGAGCATTCTATCCAGGTCCATCTTCCCTAAGACAGGAAGATTTGATTTTGTGAATGAGAGGGACCTAGCTATTATGTCTTACATTCTTCAGGACACCCCGGTCAACTTCCCCAAGCTGATTTATAGGTATATGTGTGAGCCTTTAGATAGACCTAGGCTCTCCCTCCCATACGGGATGATATTCACTCTCCTGTTTAGGCAGTACGAAATTTCCATTCCTGAGAGGGAACCCTCTCGTGCCTTGCGATGGACTGATCGCTTGGGTACGGGGACCATGCACAGGATGGAATTTCGGAAGAAAGACGGGATCTGGGTTAGGAAGTCCACTCTCACTGCTCAGACCACCAGACCATCACCCAGTCCTGAGCCAGACTCTGATTACCCAGACTCTCCACATCATCCAGACCTTCCATCCACTCCTCCTGCTCCTACCACCTCTGCCGGACCTTCCTCCTCAGCTCCACCATCTATGGAGGTCCGTATTGATCCAGAGCAGCTCCGAGAGCTGCGGCAGGAGATCGTCCGAGATTTGAGGGACGAGCTGCTCCGGGAGCTCCGAGGTTCCGTGCCAGCTGCCACTCCTGCACCCACTCCTGCACCCACTCCATCCTCCGCATTGGTGCCATCCTTGACAGCCGTGACAGACATGACGGCTAAAGTGCGGGAAGAGATATATAATATCAGGGATTTGATGCAGGCCCAGTTCCGCAACATGAGGGAGATCAAGAGCACCACTCGACAGTTTCGAGAGGAGATAGGCCGTGACATGCACACCACTACCGAGGGGGCCGAGCGCTTGTCGAATGTGATTGTCGGCAAGCTGGACGCACTTCAGACCTCAGTGACTGGGCTTCAGACGTCGGTGACTGAGCTCTCCACTATGCACAGCAGAGCCACCTCGTCTATCATCACACAGCTTAGCCATGTCACAGAGGCAGTCGCCCTCCTCATGGAGCGGAGCAGATTGGGAGGAGGAGCCACATCCTCCAGAGGAGGAGACGCATCCTCGAGAGGAGGAGCTACATCCTCGAGAGGAGGAGCTACATCCTCGAGAGGGGGAGCTACATCCTCGAGGAGGACATAGATGATTTTGAGTTGTGTTTTATCTTCTTTTGTATTGTTTTTGCCTTACTTATAGTATGCTCAAATGTATTCACCTTCATATCAATACAATGAGTAGACATCTTATCTTTATTTCTGTGCCAATTGACTGTGCCATTTGATGTTTGATTGTGCCATTTGTGCCATTGATTGTGTGTGTGATTACCTCCTTTTTGATATGATGACAAAAAGGGGGAGAAATATGTATAAAATATGTAATAAGGGGAGAAATATGGTTAAAATATGTAAAAGAACTCTTAAAAACACACACAAATTTGTTCTAAGTGGATTCGGTACCTCGAGGCTCATTATCTCTCTTTTGGGGCTCCTAATGGAGTAATCTCCAGAATCTATTCAAGGGATATTCGGAGATTAGCTTAATCGTACTCAAGAACAAATTGACAGATTTTCCCTCTAAAAACAAAAAATTCAGTTCAAAAATTTCAAAGCATTAAAAGGAAATTCAGAAAACTAAAACTAGTTGAATGCATATGTTGAGGGGGAGAATCTGAATTTTAATCAAGATAAATCATTGATAACATATAAGCCAAACAATTGATTGCATAATATGGAGGCTTATATAATTCCAAATGAAAGGGGGAGCTTTAACTCCGAAATTTAAATGTTTCACACCTTTCAAACTTGGATAAATTAAATTTTCAGACATTTGAATTCACTTGTGAATTTTATTTCATTATTTATTGAGCAATTCATTTTACGTATACTCAAAGTTTTGTCATCATCAAAAAGGGGGAGATTGTGGAGTGACTGATTAAAACCCCGTTTGATTTTGATGAGCTCAAAGCATTTGAGTATATCGTGTGATTACTAATGAATTCAATTGAGTGTTTCAGTGAAAATCCTGCTCAAGTGTTTCTAGACATGGTTTACAGTATTTTGGATAAGTTAAGAAGTCTGCTGAACCAATGTCTGAGACTCGAGTCGACTCCCGAGTTTCACGAGTCGACTCCAAGCGTATCAAGGTCACTGGCACGAGCTCGAGTCGACTCCTAATCAGTATGAGTCGACTCCGACTGAAAACAGACAGAAGGATAGAAGAGCAGTCTTTCAGATCTGAGATTCGAGTCGACTCCAGTGGAACGCGAGTCGACTCCCAGCGGTACACAAAGAAAGAGTCAGAGAGTATTTTATGGACTCTGAGATTCGAGTCGACTCCAGTGGAACGCGAGTCGACTCCCACCGGTGCACAAAGAAAAAGTCAGAGAGTGTTTTATGGACTCTGAGATTCGAGTCGACTCCCGCATTACGCGAGTCGACTCCAAGATTGTGCGACCATCAACAGAGAAAACCATGTTACTGCCACTGAGATTCGAGTCGACTCCCAGACAGCTCGAGTCGACACCAAGACAAGCTTCACGTCAAAAGGCAGAAGACCAACTTTCGGAAACTGAGAGCCGAGTCGACTCCAAGGAAGTTCGAGTCGACTCCAAGACTGGATGAGCCAAAAGACAGAGAATCGGGAGTTCGGGCTCTGAGATTCGAGTCGACTCCCAGGACAGTCGAGTCGACTCGAGAGGGCAAAATTCAAATTTGTATCCACGGTCTACAGAGGAAAAGCCGACTCCAAAATTGCCAGGTCAGCGCCAGAAGTTGGCGAGTCGACTCCGGGCCAAGACGAGTCGACTCCCAGTCGTGACGGCAACTTTAATTCAAACTTGGAACAGTTGCCGAGTCGACTCCTGAAAAGCTTGAGTCGACTCCCGCTACAGCCGAGTCGACTCCTGATCGCGCGAGTCGACTCCAACCCACCAACGGTCACATTGTCAGGCTGCGCAGAGTGTGCAGAACGGCCAGAAAAAGTGGAGTAACGGCTAGTTTCCGTGGGGGTTGGCTTAAATAGCCACAGAAGACTGTAGCAAAATAGAGAACATACATTCCACTCCAAGCATTCAAGTCTTCAAGCTTTGCAAGTGCTCTTCAACGAGAAAAAGGGGAGATCAGCATTTACTGCGCCACCAACTTCTCCCCAGCATTCAAAGCTTCCTCCTCCTACATTCAAGTCGATCACTCATCCAAGAGGAGACCAGAGTCAAGAAGCCATTCCTCTACTTAAGCTTAAAAGCGTTTGAGGGCTTCTAAACTCATCCTTGAATATATTGTTTCATACCTGCTTTTGAGAAGCTTATTTTCTGTTTTCTTTCTACTACGTGTATTTACTTGGTTCAATTGGGGGATTGAATCAAGGGGATAAAGGTTAGTTGGTGAGCCAGTTTTAAAACCAACGTGTGAAAGGGTTTGATTGTGAGCCCGGGAAAACAATTGGGGTTGGTTCTAGTCGGTGAGCCTGGGAAAACCGACCGAGTTCGTTGTTAGCTCGTAAAACAACAAGTTTGGGTTGTGAGCTTGCAAAACAACCGGCTGTAATCCAAGGGGGTTATAGTGTATTCCCAAGAGAAACTTGGGGAGTGGACGTAGGAGCAAGGGATAGCTCCGAACCACTATAAAACTTGTGTTTGTGATTGATTGTCTCTTCCTCTTCTCATTTCATATTGCTCACAGCACATAGTAATTAATTAAATAACTTGGCATAGTTTTTAATTAATCATCCATAACGTTTTAAATTATCCAAATTGTTTTAAAACCCAATTCACCCCCCCCTCTTGGGTTGTCTATCTGGGCAACAGAACGAGCCGAGCTCGTCTGGTCAGAGAGGACCGTACTCATATCTTGACGTCTCGAGCATCCCTATAGCCGGGGCATCCCGACGAACCGGGGGCATTCTGACCTTAGTCGAGGGAATTTCGCGCCAAGTCGATATTTCGTCGTCCTGCGATTCTTCCCGAGATCGAGGGAGTTTGGGACTCTACGGTCGAGCCTCGAGGCATCCCGATTTTGGCCGGGGAATCTGAGGATCACAGACGACCCAATATTAGAAGAGAATTACAGCCATCAAGATAAGAGAATTGTTTGCGAAAAGGAAGCTGAGTCCATTGTCCTGATTGTCTTGAACCCCTAGGGATTTTACTGGCAGTACATTCGTAGATTCTCGGAGTTCCAGCTTCGCGGGATCAGGGTCCCTCTAGGGACTTTAATTTATACGCCCCTGGTCGTTGTACCCGGGCGATCTGATACGGCCCCTCCCAATTTGGGGCGAGCTTTCCTTGCTCAGTCGGTTGAGAAGCCTCGGCTCTCCTGAGGACGAGGTCCCCCACTTTGAAGAGCTTGGGCTTGACTCTAGAGTTGTAGTATTGGGCCGTTCGCTGTTGGTATCTCGCCATGCGGACCCGGACAACCTCTCTTGTCTCTTCGACGAGGTCCAAGTTGCTCCTGAGCTGGAAAGAATTGGTGTCAGGGTCGTAATGCTCCACCCTTGGAGAAGGCAGGCCGATCTCCAACGGGATGACGGCCTCAGTGCCGTATGCTAGGTTGAAGGGGGTCTCTCCCGTGGGCAGTCGGAACGTGGTCCGGTACGCCCAAAGGACATTGTACAAGTCCTCGACCCACTGTCCTTTGGACCGATCAAGCCTAGCCTTGAGCCCCCGCAAAATAGTGCGGTTAGTTACCTCAGTTTTCCCGTTTGTCTGGGGGTGAGCGACTGAGGTGAAACGGTGATCAATGCCGAGCTCAGAGCAAAATTTTCTGAAACGAACATTGTCAAATTGTCGACCATTGTCAGATATAAGGATACGGGGTAGTCCGAATCTGCAGATTATGGACTTCCACACGAAGTCTCGCATCTTTTGCTCGGTGATCCGGGCGACGGGTTCGGCCTCGACCCATTTGGTGAAGTAGTCGATGGAGACGACCAGGAACTTTCTCTGTCCGAGTGGCCAGGGGAAAGGGCCCCAGGATGTCGATCCCCCATTGGGCAAACGGCCAGGGGACGATGATGGAGGTCAGCAGAGCTGAAGGTCGGCGCTGGACATTGGCGTTTCGCTGGCACCGATCGCACTTCCGGACGAAATCCGTTGCATCCTTCTGGAGTGTGGGCCAATAATATCCTTGTCGCAGGACCTTATGGGCTAATGCCCGACCCCCCAGGTGATTTCCGCAGATCCCTTCATGGACCTCGTCGGAGGGCATAGTCCGCCTCGGAGGGGCGGAGGCATCTGAGAAGGGGAGAAGTAAATGATCGCCGGTAGAGTCTATTCTCGTATAAGACATACCGGGGGGGCCTGGCGCTTGATTCGGCGAGCTTCCGTCTCGTCGTGAGGTAGGGTTCCGTCCTGAAGGTAGCAGACGAGCCCATCGATCCAGCTTGGCTCGGAGTCGATGCACATGGTGGGCTCGGGTTCCTCCGTGCTGGGGATCCGAAGATACTGGAGCGCTGTTCCCTTGGGAAGCTCGCTTATACGGGAGGTTGCCAATTTGGATAGTTGGTCTGCCCTGAGGTTTTTCGCTCTGGGGATGTATTGAATATTGAAAGAATTCAGGGCAGATATGAGTTCCCGCATCTTTTGGAGATACTTTTGTATGGATGGCTCTTTAGCTCCAAAATCTCCTTGGACCTGGTTCACCACCAGCTGGGAGCCACTGAAGGCCGTCAGGTCTTCCACTCTTAGTTCTTCGCCAGCTTGAGCCCGGCGATGAGAGCCTCATACTCGGCCTCATTGTTCGAGGCCGGGAATTCGAGGCGCAAAGCTTGCTCGGCCACCACTCCGTCTGGATTGGTGAGGATAAGTCCGGCCCCGCTACCCACCCGAGGTCGAAGACCCCGTCCGAGTGCAGGACCCATGGCTGCCTCGGGGCCTCCTCTACGGATTCGGGTGGCCTCTCGGGGTTGTCCGGAAGGGTGCACTCCACGATGAAGTCGGCGAGTATCTGAGCTTTGATAGCCGGCCTGGGCCGATATTCGAGGTCGAATTCTCCGAGCTCGACCGCCCATTTGGCGATCCTCCCCGCACGATCCGACCTTTGCAATATCTGCTTCATAGGCTGGTCGGTCAATACAGCTATCGTGTGGGCTTGGAAGTAAGGCCTGAGTCTCCGAGCCGAGATGATGAGAGCGAAGATGGTCTTCTCAAGTTTAGAAATACCGGGTCTCAGGCAGTCCCTTGAGAACC